>NC_064670.1:80077524-80372017 GCF_943734685.1 Anopheles coluzzii | reverse complement strand
TTTGGAATCACAGCTTTGTTCGCACTCCTTCTCTGTGATTGGTCTCTCAGCAACTCTCAGCAGAGCGTATTGCAGCGGGAAGAAAGAGAGAGCGCATATTGGAGAAGCGGCATCGTACGTGAGGATCGGAAAGAGAGTGAACGATCGTAAGCCAATGAAACGCTCTCATCGCTCGCTTATCTTGTACTGTGTTCTCCGCAGAATGCTAATGCAAAATGCCAGCGCCCAGAGTGTTAAACAAGAAATAGGCAAAAAAATGAGCTTAAACTAGCTATAGCAAATAAGAAAATAGAAATAAGTTTTGCAATGTTAGCTATAAAACAAAAACAATATACAGGCGGTCCCCGAGATACACGGTTAATGGGGAGCAAAAACGGAAGCAAAGTACCGCGTATCTTGAATTTCCACGAATGTCGAATCGTTTGCTTTCCAGGCAAAAATATCACTAATTTTCGTATAGTTTTCCAAGTAAGGGGTGATTTTGGCTACTTAATTAATTATTTGATATGATTCTGACGGAATTAAACAGTGTTAAACCGTTTGAAATAGTTTTTAACATTCGATCAATAGGCAAATTATTTGGAATTTTACAATTGATGTGTCAAATCAGTACAATTTGCTCAAATAACTGTCAAATTTAGAAAACCGCGTATCTCCGAATCCGCGTATAAGAGGTACCGTGTATCTGGGGGACCGCCTGTAGTTGAACATTTAACAGCGAATAATAACGAATAGAATTAAATAAATCCTTTTTTATTGGATTTGTAGCGAGCAATCAACGTACACCAGAGAAGTTTTATTTTAAAAATACATTACTTTATGTGGTATATGAGTAAATGTTCGAGGAGTGCAGGGTACGTGACGAGAAGAAATAAAGAGCGGGTTCTAGAATATATCTAGAATATAGAATATATTCAATATTCTACAGTTTTTCTTATGATATCCCAGTTGAAGATATTTTATTCGTAAAATGCTGTTAGCAGTTATTCAATGTTATTCTGAATGCATATGTTGTGCAATGCACCACATGTACGGCACAAACAGAATATATATATTTTATCACTACTCTTTGGTACGGGTAATACAATAAATACGGTTATAATATAAACGCAACACACGCAATGCGGGGAGAGGACGACTAATCCTTCTCGCGCCGCGATCCTCACAGAGGACGTCACAGGATGACAGCCCTGCTGTCATCAGTGAGCCCTCAGGATGAGGCAGCGGTCTGTCCACAACAATTCCTATTGTATGTTCGACAACGTTCCTTCCTTTGATATGTCTAAGACTGGAAATAGACGAACCGAGATCGTCGCGGTACCGCGAAATTCGCGCCTTGTTTATAACAGTTGTATAACAGTAGAGCTGTCAAATCTTCCGCGCCTCCAATCGCGCCTGCTGTTTCGCAGAGATACCCAACTTCGGTATTGCTGAGATTTTCGCGGTAGCGCGAACCGATTATTTTTACTTTTTCTGGCGGATTTGTGTGAAAACTCGTGTCGAGAAATGAGTTTTGTATTTTATTTTGCATACACTATGTGAAATAAATAATTTGATTCGCAAATTGATAGAAAAATATTTCTTCTTGGCACATTCAATCGTCACCAGACCTCGGATGGTTCCATACACGAACCGCGATTATCTCGCCTATCTGTCAGATTTTATAACATAATTGACAGCTCAAGTCATACGCGATTTTCGCGGTACCGCGATGATCTCGGTTCGTCTATTTCCAACCTAATGTTAAAATTATACTCAACGGATCCTTCTTCAGAATCACGATATGGCGTTACGAGCCAAGTCCCAGCTGGATATCCTACATCACCTATAAAAACGTTGTTAACACTTTGACCGCCGGTGTGACGTCACAGTTATTGAGTGAGCAAGTAGCGCATGGCAAGAAAGCGATGAGAGCGACAGTTTCTTGCACCATTGTTATCACTCTTTTGTTTCATTGTGATAAGCGGCGCAGCACATGTCGTTCTCGTTCTCTCTTTCATACCTCATTCGTTCTCAAGAGAATCACTGAGCGTCGGATGCGAAGTTGAACGGTGAGCAAAACCGTCATGCAAATTTATATGACACGGTGCTTTAAGTGTTAATATGAAGTTTAGTTCACCTGCATCTCCTGTGAAGAAAAATAAACAAATTATTATTATTATTATTATTATTATTATTATTATTATTATTATTATTATTATTATTATTATTATTATTATGATTTATTTAACAAAGTCATCTAGCCATTAACTTAATACTAGTTTACTAACTAATACAAAAACTCAACTCATGAGCAAATAAATAAAAGCTGACCACAAAAATAAATTAACAAAAATAATAAAAATTTCAATCGTCAGTATAAGCTTTGCAAAGTTTATTTTAGCACATTTACGCTTACGCTAGAATCGACAATAATGTTAACAGGGCTATATGACTTGATCATTCTCAAAAGTGGATCATCAGAACCAAATATCGTAGACCTACAAACAGTACTAAATAAGGGACGTTGCCTTAGATTCCTACTAGGTGCCTGAATATTAATTTGTCATAGAATTAACGGGGCGTCAATGTAACCGCTAATAAACTTATGTATAAAGCACACTGTGCCATTCGTTTATGTCATCTGAGTCAAACTCATTTTGATAGTGATACAAATTTTTAATGAACTGCGGGCTGCAAAGTTGAAAATTGAAATATGACCCATGAAAAAAGACAATATTTTTTTTCGATTCATTTATATGATTCATTGAGCTCATGTGTTTCATAAAATTTCAAATAGGGTCTTTTACAAAAAAAAAATATTTTTTGTATTTCTCGATTGAAACCTGGCACCGTTTGTTTTTCTGCAATTTCTTCGATATTCGGATGAATTTTTTGTGAACATACAATTTTTGAAACATTGCTCAAGTTTCGATCGGTTTATCTAGTTCTGTGAGCTATTTTGCTAACTTTCATTTGTGAAAACAACGTTTCACAAATTTTTCATTCAGATGACTGTATATTGCTGGGCTTCCGACCTCTCTGTATTTCTCTTTTAATGCAGAAACATACTGAAAGTAAATTACTTCTAATTTCATATCATGTGAAAGCTTCTCGACCTCCACCGAGAATGGCCCAACAATAAAAGAAAATATATGTTCCAAGTATTTTATATCAACAAATCTGCTTTCGAATTATTTTCTGAGTTCAACTATTCTCGATGCATACTTGTCAAAATGTAATCATTCAGTCTTGTTCTTAATTTTAACGCAGGTTGGAAAGTGTAACTGTTCATCTTTAAGGATGTGAGTATCAAAAAATGTGAACTTTACTACAAATGCTTTTAGTGAGTCGTACATATTGGTTATCAATTGATTTTTGCCTTGCCTTTTTAAATTTAGATCGTTTAAATGTCCTGTTATATCTGTAAGAAATGCAAGATCCTGCTGCCAAAATTTATCTTGAAGTGCCGTGATGTGCATATTGTTTTAATCCTTCAGTTTCAAAAACGAGATAATTTCTGGTAAAATGAAACAAACGGGGCGAGTACCGGCTTCGAACGACGAAATCCGTTCGACGCTCATGAGAGAATGAGAATCATGAGAAGCATTAAAAGACGTTTATATCTACGATTTAAGGATAGTTATGTTTTGAATTTTGATTTTTTTGCCGTTGGTATTGGATTTCATTCGATACATCATTATTGGATGATTTGTTATCAATTATAAGGCAGCTTTACTCACTTTCTTGAAATATATATATATTTATATAACTATATTATTATAGATATTTGTATGTATATTTATATGTATATTCCGATATATTTTATGTTTTTTATATACATTTTCAAAACTGATGAAAATTTATTTCATTGGAAATTGATCACAAAACATTTTCAAAATGTTACATACCTCTAAGTTCAATTCACTTCAATCATTTAAAGCAAAATTTAAAGCAAAACGTTACACTGAAAACAACATTCGTTCCAAATCCGCAGCCCAAAACCTCGCGGATTTCTCCCCATACAAACGGGAACGTTCGACCCCGGCAGGTAGAACTCATTCTTTCACGCGCTTCTTACAGGCTCTCAATGGTACGTTATTTTAAAACTGAGCGCCAAATGAGCGCCTTCTGACAACCGCGGCGAACAGATCTCGTCGTTCGAAGCCCATAGTCGCCCCGAAAAGGTTTTAATAACCTTATGACACGACAACCAATTAACCTCCGTGTAGTACGGATTGGTTTGGAATTCAGCATCAGATTCATTTAGAAATGTCTCAAATTGTCGATGATTTAAAGCGCGTGATCGTATAAAACTCACAACGTTTGTAAATGTTTTCAAAACTGGTTCTAATTTTAAAATTTTTACACACGATACTTGTTAGTGTACATCCCTGATGCTTTATGTATTCGTTTATTCCGTGAGACTAGGTGACTGGCCCTGCGCTCACGTGGCCGTTTTATTTAGCGTCTGGTTGCCCCCCCGACGTTCAGGCACCCAGTTTCCCGGGATACCCACCCAGTTCGCCATATGCCACCATCCGCCCAAGAGGTTGGATCTAGCCCGTGTACCCAAGCTAGGATATATGGAGGCACATGTTACCACTCTGCACGACGAGGACGTGTCGGGATAGGAGTTGGATGGGAGAGCCTGTATTATCCCTCGGAGGGCTTCGGATCCCATCCCATTGCAGAGCAATTCGGGGTAAGCCCAAATTTAGGTGGCAAGATGGCGTGGAGGCGTCCGCCATTAAGGCCGGGATAACGGACTGGCAGACGGAGGCGCGAGACCGTGAGCGGTTTCGGACACTCCTAAGGTAGGTCAAGACCGCAAAGCGGTTGTAGCGCCGGATAAGTAGTAACTTGTTAGTGTATCAGGCAATGAAAATGTTAAATAATTTAATTTAGATGAAGTTCTTGGAGTTTTTGTGAAATTCGAGCTATAATTCCTTTTGTATTTCCTGTCATTGCTTTTGCTCCATGCGTAGTAATCGATGCAAGTTTTTGAAAGGGAAGATCATATTTACAGGGTTTCTCAAGCAAATTAAACATTGTAACACTATTTCTAGAACACGTTAAACGATTTTCAACATCGTACATACAATTCGAATCCGTAAACCCTTTTCGATTTGGTAACACTAGGTTTTGGACCCGAAAATCCCAACTCGAATCTGGAAAATGTATGCTGGATGACTTTTCAGGCAAGTAGTTGATACAGCGAACTTCAATCCTTCATACAAATTATTATTTATTCTTATGTATTTTATTATTTATTATTTTAAACTTTTAAGGCTATCGTAATGTTTTTAAATGCATAATACAGTCGGTTTTCTTTGATTAAAATATACCACGTAAAAAATGTACGGAGATTAACCCTGTCACTGCCAACCCAAAAAACATAATATTCCAGGCTATCCACGTAGCCATCGACTTTGGAGGTTTATAACTTTTGATTATCGAATATCAATGGAATATTTTGACGAAAATTAAATAAATTGATGTAGTTTCTAGAACTGTGCATAAATTGGTTCAAATCACTACTGTTTTTATGTTTAAGATTCTCAAAGTTGACAGGATTAAAAAAAAACATAACATAACATCGAATACATTTTTTTACTTTAAAAATTTTCACAGTGATATGGCTTTAATAGTTTAGAGAGCTATATATTACACTATTTTTCCGAAATATCTAAATATTGGTTAGCCGGTCCCGTAGTACAGTCGTCTACTCATACGACTCTAACAACATGCCCGTAATGGGTTTAAGCCCCAAATGGACCGTGCCGCCATACGTAGGATTGACTATCCTGCTATTGGGGGGTAATCCATAAGTCACTGAAAGCCAAGCCCCACAAGTGGTATAGGCATGCCTTGACCGACAACGGTTGTTGAGCCAAAAAGAAGAAGAAAATCTAAATATTGGTATTGAGTATACAAATTGAGATTTGTCAACGACTAATGTAAAAGATAAAGGAGTTTCCATTTGAATGAATGGTGTTGTCTAAAATATTGATATTGCACAAGTTTGTTAAAAAAAAACAGTTTATTATACTAATAAAAGACTACGAAAAATGTCAAAAAAAGATGGCTGTGGTTTACACTCATATTCCAAATTTCAAGTCAATCGAAATCAGAGAAATAAGCAATCAAAAACGATTTTTCTACCTGGGTTTAATTTAAACCTATTAAATTTGAAGATTTTGCGAACGTTAGAAATGGTTCAGAAAAAAATAATTTAGTCTTGTAACAAGCTTCAATTCATTGTACTGTAAGGATAAGCCAACCGAGTAAAGGTTATGTAGGAGGCGAGCTGAACGTATGGACATAAGGACGTAAGGACAGCAGACACAGATTCACGTGTTTTTCTGTTAACAGTTCAGCGTGAATTGACTTCTTTATTATTCTTTTGACAGTTCACATCTTTTTGACATTTGTATAAATGTAAAGGTATGTACATATGTGTCATTTGACGTTTAATGCCTACACATGACAGTTCGGATTCTGTTTGTCTACAGTTAATTCAAATCGGTGAAATGTTTTAGTTAGTATGAAAGACAAATATTTTCAAATTTTATAGCTGATGCTGCTCGTCCTAAATAATAAGCAACATTTGTATCTAATAATCATTTAAATTCTTGTTCCAAACATTCTTGTCTTTTATTCCAACGAATTATAAAATACAGGCGTCCCCCGAGTTACGACCCCCTTGAGATACGCCGATTCGCAGATACGACGATTTTGATATTGACAGTTGACAGTTGTTATTTTGTTCAAATTGACAGTTATTTTTTAATTTTCACCGGCAACCGTTAAAAATTAATGGCCTTCACTGAATAAAAAAATGAAATGGTTGGCATAAACTAATACATTCTCGATAATTACTTTAAGGGAATAGCGAAATGATGTCGAGAAGATTAAATAATATACAATTGAAAACGATTTCTAGATCATATTATCCGTAACGACAATTTTTAGATTTCTGTATTGGATTTGCCATCCTTTGTATTCCTAGCAAAAACTCCTAGCAAAAAAAGTATAAACACATTTCACATGCTTTCTTCTTTTATATTCTTTGTCCCTCTATTCTTTTTTGTTGGGAATGTTCTCTTGGTTGTCGGTTTCGTGTGTCTCGTGGTCATCATCGACGTTTTGCCCGAAAACCGTGTGTGCTACAACATGTAGGGTAAACGTACCTACAGTGGTGCTAGTACCAATAGTGGTGGTATTGCACTAAAATGCGTCTCATACGATAAATTAACAGTAGTTAAGTTATTTATGATAGTGTGAAATGTTCTCTAGCCTTTTACAAAGGATTTAAAAATGAAATGGGGCCATTCCGTTTCTTAGTGACCGAAAAATCCATTATTTTGTGAAAGGTATCAACATTTTTCCAAAATCCTTAGGATTTCATAACGATACTCATATTCTTGTTAACGTTCTAAATGACCACATAACAACGCAATTATTAGTTTTTTAGCATAATTGTTATCAAATGAAATTGTTTTATTCAAATTCATTGGCTTTTGACCATATTTACGTATTTTTAAATGTTTTTTACGATAGTGCCATTATAGGTACACCAAACAGGCATGTTCCTGTAGTGGTCCTAGTTCTAAAATCAATAAAAACAGCTAATTTTAGATTTTTTTCGACGACATTTTTGACATGTCGTACTGTTTTCATTAAAATAAGCAACAAAAATTAGTTTTCTGTAAGTAATTTGTGAAACAATGGCCAACATTCGCTTATCTGGCTGAGTGAAAAATCGACTTCAAATCGAGCAAACTCTTCTGAGTATGGGTTGACGACAGGTGTTATTCAGTATTTCAGTCAATATTTACATCAACCAAATTCATACATTTTTTACGATCAAATTACGAAAGATATCATTATTATGGCAGTAATCCATGCTATTCATACGAAAACAGCCTCAAAACTAAGTTATATTGATATTATGCACTGTTTTGAGGCATCTTTGTTTACCACCACTATAGGAACACAATACGACGACTATAGGAACCATACTACCATTATAGCTACAACGAAGCAATATTCAGAAATTGTCGTTTCTGACACTTTAAATCCATTAAAATACATCTGTACCACCACAAATTGCCCCACTATTGGTACATTTACCCTATGTATGTGTTGAATCAGGTAGAAAACAATCCTGGCTACTAGTGATGGGCTCTCGATTTCGTACCCACAGCGCCGAAAGGTTTCTGATTATCAGTAATTCCACCAAGATTCCACCCGGAGCCAAATGATCCCGGCGGCTCCAAATGGTTTAGCACACGGGACAATACGGTCTGCGGTGGGGCGCAGACAATGCAATTTAGCCTGAGTTGGAGATCGATGTTTTTTTCAACTCCAACACATGTTCCCGTGCATTGGTGTGAATGCATCTACATTTTCTTGTATGAATGCGCACTGGCCTAGCATTTTAATTAGTGCGCTTCAACTCTCGTGGCTTGCAGTCGTTATTCACATATGTTTGGTATTGAAGAGTGAACTTAAACTCAAGCAGTGAGTATTTTTCTTCACTGGAGACTTTTTCTTCAAACGTACTTACACTGCCGTATTTTGCATTGTGTTTATATTATTTATAGATCATTAAAAGGAGTAAAAAATGGAGAAAGGTTTAAAAAAGATAATAGCAGAGAACAAAACAAAACAAAGAAGTACCATCAGTTTTGTGGACAAGCTGGAGATAATACGTTTGTATGAAAGTGGGAAAGATTTTGCTTCAATTGCCAGACAAAAGAAACGGCCGGTATCGACGATTAAAACAATCGTAAAAAACAAAGATCTGTAAGTTTCTACAATTATATTCACTTTATTATCTTAATCGTGCGCAGGAGAACAGTATTGTCGCGGTATACCGGAGTATTAAGAAAGAGAGCTTATCCGATCGGATGCTCCTTTTTATACCTTCTCTCTCTCGCCTTACGCTCGCGCGCCTATTCCTTCTCGCGCACCTGTCCTTTCTCACGCACCTACGCACTTTCGCGAGGCTACGCATTTCTCGCGCTCATTATGCGTGTCCTGCCCGACTCTCCCGTTATCTCCTAAGCTCTCTAACTATCTACTTGAGACCCTAATTAACCCTTAATATCGCAGACCTCAAGTGATGAGAAAAAGCTGTCCTTCCCAATTCACTTAATTTGAACAGGCGAACACCACAGAACCCCCCACCAGTGACGGAGTCGCGATAGAAAAAGAATTGTGAGAGTGTTTGTCTCTTAAATTGAGATTTCATTTAGTTTTTCGCAAAGCGAACATTCTTTTGGCTATTTGTGGTTTTGCCTGTTTTGGAGACACCCTCCATTTCGAAAGCAGGTTTGAGGCGGTCAATCGAAATAGATTCATTTTTTTCTTTGATTTTAACCGTGAAAAATTTTCTGCACCGCCGAACTACCTCAAAAGGTCCTTCATACGGTGCTTGTAAACCCGTTCTCACTTTATCTACCCGTACGAAAACATGTTTACAGGTTTGAAGGTGTTTTGGTAAGTAAACCGGTGTTGTATCATTTAGTTTTGGTGGGCATGGGTCAATGTGCCTTAGCGCTTTTTTAAAATCCTGAACAAATTCGGGTACGTCCTCGACGGATTTTGCAGCAGATGGTAAAAATACTTCGGAAGGAAGTCGCAAACTTTCTCCATATACCATTTCTGCTGGAGCGCCTTTTAATGCGTCTCTGTATGCTACTCGAATGCCCAGCAGAATCAGTGGCAATCGAGAAATCCAATGCGTATTGTCTTCGCAGGCTTTTAACGCTCCTTTTAAGTGTCGATGGAATCTTTCAACCATTCCATTGGATTGAGGGTGATACGCAGTCGTTTTAATGTGATGTGTTCCTAACAACTTTGTTAGTTCTTCAAACAGTTTTGACTGGAACTGTCTGCCTCTATCGGTTGTGATTGTAGATGGACAACCAAACCTTGGAATGTAATTCCTTACAAATGTTTCAGCTAGCGTTTTAGCCGACATATCAGGCATCGGATAGCATTCCGGCCAACGTGTAAAACGGTCAACAATGGTCAGTAAGTAGCTCATTCCTTCGGATGGTGGCAATGGACCAACGATGTCCATGTGCACATGTTCAAATCTCCCTTTTGGAACGGATAATGCTTCCAAAGGCGAGCGAGTGTGACGACCAATTTTAGATTTTTGGCATCCAACACACGAACGAGTCCAGTTTCCCACGTCCTTGTTCATTGACGGCCAGAAAAATCTTTCGGATAACAGCTTGCGTGATGCGCGAATACCCGGATGGGATAGGTTGTGTAGGTTGGCGAAAGTTTTTTTTCTTAGAGATTGAGGAACATACAACCTATTCTGTCCAGTCGACGACTCGAATACTAGTTTGTTTTTATCCAATATTAATTGATTTAATTTGAATTTGGAGTTTGCCTGACTATTTGAGTCTTCAAATAGTTGTTTTAGCTGTTCGTCTTTTTGTTGTTCCTTTGCAATTGCTTCATATGTGAAGTTTGTGATTTCGTTGGTTTCTCCTATTCGAGATAACGCATCTGCCACAACGTTGCTCTCGCCAGTAATGTACTTTATATCCGTTGTGAATTGTGAAATAAAGTCTAGTTGTCGGCATTGTCTTGGGGATTTTTCTGTTTTTGAATTTAGGGCATGGATCAATGGTTTATGATCTGTATAAACCGTGAACGATCTACCTTCTAGAAAATGTCGGAAATGTTTTATCCCAAGAGTAATAGCGAGCAATTCTCTATCGAATGTGGAATACCTCTGTTCCGTGGGCGTCATAGTTTTAGAAAAAAAACGCAAGAGGTTCCAAAATGCCTTCGCTAGTTTGTTGTAATACTGCCCCTACAGCAACACTAGAAGCATCTGTTGTTAGTGTATAAGTAGCATTACTTTTCGGATGCACGAGCATGGTAGCGTTTGAAAGTTCATCCTTTATTTGATTTAGTGCTTGTTCACAAGCGTCAGACCATTCGAATTTGATTTTCCTATTTTTGTTGTGCTCTTTTACTAACTGGTGAAGCACTCTTAGCTTATCTGAAATGTTAGGAATGAAGCGGTGATAATAATTCACCATTCCCAAAACTCTTTGAAGCTGTTTCACCGAACATGGTGAAGGAAAATCTCGAATGGCCATTATTTTTTCTGGCGATGGTGTTATCCCTTTCGCCGAAATGGTGTGGCTGAGGAATTCTATTTGATTCACACCAAGAATGCATTTTGATGGCTTAAGTTTTATATCGTGATCCGTTAAACGTTTTAGAACAATGTGCAAGTGTTCTAAATGGGATTCACGCGTCGAACTAGCTATCAGAATGTCATCTATGTATACAAACACAAAATCTAAATCATGAAAAATATTATTCATGAGTCGTTGAAAACACTGGCTTGCATTTCTGAGGCCAAACGGCATCCTTAGAAATTCAAATAACCCGAACGGCGTGGTTATCGCCGTTTTGTGGATGTCTTCCTCGGCAACAGGTATGATGTGGTACGCTCGAATGATATCCAACTTAGAAAAAAATTTGCAACCACCCAAGTTCATCGTAAAATCCTGCACATGCGGGATCGGATAACGATCAGGTATTGTGATGGCATTTAAACGCCTATAATCGCCGCAAGGTCTCCAATCTGAATCAGGTTTGGGTACCATGTGTAGCGGTGACGAAGCTGACGACGAGGACACTCTGCAGATTCCCAGATCCAACATGTGTTGAAATTCTGCTTGAGCAATCTTGTGCTTTTTCGGATCCAGACGTCGTGGTTTAGAAAATGGTAAGCTTCCTTTGGTTTCGATGTTATGTACTATCGAATGCCTAACTGGCTTTTTATAATCTGGTGGATCCACTAAAGTTGGATATTTTTTAAAAATTTCACCAAATATGCTCGATTCAATCATCCAGTTTTTGGGGGTAGGTGTATCCACCAAAGCGATCGTTGCGATCGTTTCTTGTCCTGTAAGATGATCGATCAACCTCTTTCTTTTTAAGTCGACCCACAAATCGTGCTTCGCTAAAAAATCAGCCCCAATGATTGGTCGATTCACTTCAGCAAGTGTGAAACAGTGCGAAAACACTCTCCTAAGTCCAAGACTTAACTGTAGCAACTTGGTTCCGTAAGTAGCTATAGGGCTACCATTAGCTGCTACTAGTTGGTGTTCAGCTTGTTTGATGACTTTTCCAAAAAGATTGTACGGTATGACGGACACGTCGGCTCCTGTATCTACAAGGAAGGTAAATGTTGTTTTTTCATCGTCAATGAAAAGACGAGAGGAGCCCAATATTGCTCTCGGGTTGCCCGCCGCTGCCGTTGAGCAAATTAGTTTTTTTGCTGCGAAAAATTGCAGGGTTTTTGGCACCGTCGTGCTTGTTCGCCAAACCGAAAATGAAAATAACACATGGGGTGCTTCCGAACCTGTGATGGTGTTCTTGCACGTTTTTGGCTCTGAGATCTTTCTCGCTGTCTTCCTCTATTATTTCCTGTTTGGAAGGAAATTCTCCTTAGCATACTACGCAGTTCAGAAATTTCCTGTCGCAATATTGCAGTTTCATTCGAGGGATTTCTTCCCGAGCTTTCACTAGAAGAAACGCCTGCGATTGATGATACCGCTCCGGCTTGGGTTGCTTCCCACACCCTGTCTGCGATTTTAATTAGCTCATTGATTTCTCGGTTTCCGATGGCAATGAGCGCTACTTCCATTGTTTTTGGCAATCTTGATAACCAAAGCTTACGAATAAGCTCGGAAGTGAGGTTTGCAGAATCACCTGCCAGCTGAACCATGTGTCTGTAAAAATCAGACGGACTACGATCACCCATTTGTACGTGATACAACAACTGAGTGATTCGTTGTTCTTCACTCGCGTTAAGCCTTTCTAGAAGTTGACTTTTTAAATGTGAGTACGGGTTGTTTGGTAATGGCATAGTTATTATGTCCATTATTTTCGGCAAGACGTTTTTCGGGAGCACGCTTAGAACGTGAGAATATTTCGAGCGTTCCCTTGTAACGTTTGAAATATCGAACTCAGCTTCTGCTGCCACAAACCATGCGCTTGGAGCGTCTTCCCAAAAACAAGGCAATTTTGTGGAAATTTTTTCTATGGCCAAATGAGAGTTTTCTTGTTCCATCGTTCCCGCCACTGATGACGGCCCCGCGGCTCGCACCGGAATTGCACTGGGACCAGCATTTTTATCATCACTTTCGTTCTTTGACATTTTGGGTTCACAGAATATTCCCTATCTAATAAAAAAAATGTACCTAATTCTCTCTAAAATGCTTACACTATTGAGTTGAATTTTTTTTTTTTTTTTTTTTTTTTTTTGATGAAAATTGCGTATTATGATGAAAAAAAATTTTTTTTTGAAATGTTTACGACGTATCACGAAACGATTGTGAAATATGTATAAATATGCATATATATAAATAGGTCGGCAAATTCAAATTTAATGCATGTTAATATTTAACGCAATAGTATATACGATAATAATATAATGATGGAACGCGGGAAAATACGTTATAATAAGAGAAAAGATAAAATAAAATAAAGAAACGAGCTCACCGATATCGTGGCGTATAGCGTCAGCAGCCGGTAGGTCACCACGAGGTTCTCAGCTCGTTGTTCTCGATAGCGGCTGCGGCGTTGTGATTCATGCAGCAAAGACGATGCTGCGCCGATGAAAATCTCGACACGTTATTGCGATGGCTGCGCCGACGAAAAACTGCACACGTCATCCACGATGTTGCACCGTAAAAAGCTGCACCCGTCATCCACGATGTTCCGCACGTTCGTTCACGTTGAAATCTGCGTCCGTTCGTTCACTATGATGTTCCGTCGAATGATTGGCACGTCATCTTATGCTGCTTACCGTTGTTTTACACAGCTCGATTTCTGCTGCGCGATGGGTTAACGTGGTTTTCCACATAGAGGATCGAGATGGCTGCTGCATGTCGTTTCCACCATACAAGATCGCGATGGCTGCTTCACGAGGTTTGCCACATAGAAAATCGCGATGGCTGCGTCACGTGGTTTGCCAAATAGAGGATCGCGATGGCTGCTTCACGTGGTTTGCCAAATAGAAGATCGCGATGGCTGCGTCACGTGGTTTGCCAAATAGAAGATCGCGTTACTTCCTATGCCTCGTTCTTCACACCGGAATATTGCTGCTTTGGCGTGGTCCCGTGTGACACTCGTCAGTTTTCGGAGGGCTGGCTTCTTCCCATCCGTAAACGAGAAAAAAAAACCCGTGAGTGGTTTCCTTTGCGACACTCACAATGTGGGCTACCGCATGGTCCGAAACGCGGATTTCACGATGGCATTCACCCCGTACGTTGGATTGACAGGTTTTGTAGTAGCGGTAAAACACTGTCCACGTGGTAACGCGTTGCACTCTCCTTAATGTTCCGACACGCAGTGTATGTGTCCGTGTGCGTTATACTCCAGTCCTGCGCTGCAGCACGATGATAACAGGGACGTGAACAGCTGAAGAGGTGGGACCGTGATGTGCGTTAGCGACGACGGTTGTCGTTTCCTCTATCCATTAGCCATGCACTTAGCACTTGTTGCACCAATCACGACACTTTTCACGACACCCTTCAGATCACGTCGGGGTCACCAATTTGTAAGTTTCTACAATTATATTCACTTTATTATCTTAATCGTGCGCAGGAGAACAGTATTGTCGCGGTATACCGGAGTATTAAGAAAGAGAGCTTATCCGATCGGATGCTCCTTTTTATACCTTCTCTCTCTCGCCTTACGCTCGCGCGCCTATTCCTTCTCGCGCACCTGTCCTTTCTCACGCACCTACGCACTTTCGCGAGGCTACGCATTTCTCGCGCTCATTATGCGTGTCCTGCCCGACTCTCCCGTTATCTCCTAAGCTCTCTAACTATCTACTTGAGACCCTAATTAACCCTTAATATCGCAGACCTCAAGTGATGAGAAAAAGCTGTCCTTCCCAATTCACTTAATTTGAACAGGCGAACACCACAGATCGTATCAAAGATTGTACTAAAGGTAATATATCGTTACAAGGAACGATTGTAACCCAAAAAAGGCTAGGTACATTAACCGAAATGGAAAGACTACTAATCATTTGGATAGACGATATCACGGATAAAAGAATTCCATTAAGCACTAGAAATATCCAAGAAAAAGCCAAATCATTGTACGAAGATTTACGATCTAAGTCAGAAATAGAGGTTCTAGAAGATTTTAAAGCTAGTGCTGGTTGGTTTAATTGTTTCAAAAAACGTTCAAATCTGCATAATATTAAGATCACCGGTGAAGCATCCAGTGCAGATGAAATTGCAGCGATATCATTTCCAAAGCAGTTGGCCGATATTGTAAACACGAAAGGGTATCTTGCTGAGCAGATATTTAACGTCGATGAGACGGCGTTGTTTTGGAAAAAAATGCCATCCCGTAGCTTCATTTCCAAGGAAGTTGAATCAATGCCAGGCTTCAAAATAGCTAAGGAACGGATTACCATAATGTTAGGAGGTAATTTATCTGGAAACTGCAAGCTTAAACCACTTGCAGTGTATCACTCACTGAAGCCAAGAGCATTTAAGAATATTGACACGCAGACGCTTCCAGTGATATGGAAAGCAAATAAGAAAGCATGGGTGACCAGAGTAATTTTCTTGGAATGGTTTAAAGAAAATTTAATTCCAGAAGCAAAAGTATATTTAGAAAAACTTAAAATTCCTTTCAAAGTTCTGCTTTTGTTGGATAATGCCCCAGGACATCCTGTCGATTTAAATGAAATTCATCCTAACGTAGAGGTGATGTTTTTCCCTCCCAGAACGACTGCACTGTTGCAGCCCATGGACCAGGGTGTGATTGCCACTTTCAAATCGTACTACCTACGTCGAACATTTTCAAAGGCAATTGAGAGCATAGAAACAAATCATGAGACATTGATCGAGTTCTGGAAAAAATACAATGTTTATGACGCTATCAACAACATTTCAGCGGCTTGGAATGAGGTAACGCAAGTAACATTGAATCGATGTTGAAAAAATGTATTTCAAGAGGAAAATTACGATTTTCTAGAAGAAAATAGCGCAGATGACGTGCTACAAATAAGACAACAGTGTGCATCCCTACTGTTGCATTTAAATATTGAGGCAAACATTGATGACATCAATGAGCTTATTATTTATCAAAATGAGCCATTATCAAATAACGAGTTGTTGGAAATGCAATCTATTGAGGAACAAAACAACAGTTCTGATGATGAGGTTGCTACTGTAAGTTGTGAAGTGCCTAACGTGCATAAGAGAGATTTTTCAGCAGCCAAATTAGCTAAAGCATTTGAGCATCTGAGCATTGCTTTATCAGAAATCGAAGCACAGGAAAACGATGAACAGCATTTCGCAGCATTCAAAAGCCGTGTAAATGATGAGTTTGCGTATTATAAGGCAATTTACAACGAAAAGAAAAATGCATTAAAGCAGTTGTCTATAGAAAATTTCATCGTCAAAAAATAAAGCAGATGATAAATAATACTGCTCTTTACATTTATATTTCCTCTATTTACACTAATTATATTGAACGAAATATAATATACATTGAACTATAAAATATGCTACAAAATATAGCTTTTTGTTGTCTTAAATAGTAAAGTATAATCGTGTAACTGTATGGGCAATTCATAAAACTTAACGGAATATTTGAATTAAGCTTTCGACTCACAACCTGTTGTTATAAACGAGTTGTTCTCGACTTACGACGATTTCGACTTACGCCTTGCTTTGAGCTCTTTTTTCGGTCCCAAATACAGTCGTAACTCGGGGGTCGCCTGTAATAACATTTTTAGATGAACTTGACATTTTTGGATGACTTTACCAGATGTTTTGGTAATTCAATAATAAAAACAAAGGAGCTAATCGTATATTTCCTCACTGTTAAGGCACCGATGAAGATATGTCCACATATTTCTGATATATCCTTCACAGTCATTAGAAGTAATTAATTAAGCTCCTCTCTCAATGGCCTCAATAAGCTCTGCATTGTTATTTGCGTTTGCCCTTTTAGTGATTTCTTTCCACTTACTAAATAAGTTCTCAATAGGATTGAAGAACGACGAATAAGGAGGAAGGTATCGAACTTCATCCCCATCGTCTTCTATTTGATGGCGTATTTCATAACACTTATGAAAAGCTACGTTATCCATAACGTAGATGAATCGACGTTGCGCTTAACTTGCTCTTCAAAACTCTAATAAATTCCAAAATGGAATCACAATTTACTGCTCTTTCTGCTGTCTTGTACATTTGAATTCCTGATCTATATAGCACATATGATGGAAACATTGCGAGTGCGTATTTGTGATACTACTTTAACTGCTGGCGTTCCAACAGCCGATCTACCTCTACTTGCTCTCATGCTGATACAGAAGCCCATCTCGTTAACAAATATCACATTCGTTTCGGAAATCTGCCCGGTCAACGCATAAAAATTTGATGCGTAAGCTCTGCGAATCTCTACGGTTTGCGGATTATTCCTACGTGCGGGTATTTTTTTAATTATCTTTAAAGAATAATGAAAACTCTTGATTTCCCTTGCTACCGTAGGCTTACTCACACGAATAGAAAATTCCTCGAATACTTTTTCTACCAACTTTTGTAAAGTTATGATGCAATCTTCATCTATACATTCTTTTATTTTTTCGCCAATAGCTGCACTTATTTTTTTTTCTCCCTAATACCTCCACGTTTAGCAGCATAAACCACAAATTTGGTTTCATATTTTTTGATTATCCTATACACTGCTGAGCGATGTACGTTAACCATTTCAGAAATATCAGCCGCATTGCATCCATTTTGGTGAGCATTTATAACCCTCTGTCGATCAACATTGCTGTTGGTTCGAAGCCTTCTCTTTTGTGCTGCTGCAGGTTGTGCTGCCCGAGATGTCGATTGGTCCGTCGTAGTTTCGTCATTGATTACACCTGTACTTCCGCTAGAGACACTAATTTTAATTGAAAAATTTGCGTTTGTACTTTATGTTTACTTTTTGCGGAATGATTTCCATTTACAAAAATGACGCCATGCATCAATCCTTAATTTACAGTGCTTGATTGATTTCTTCACATCTACAGTGTTGATCGAAAAAGTAAGTTAACTATATCTTACGTGTTTATCGGTAACTTATTTCAAAATTAATTTACTTCTTTCGTTTTGAAACAGTGCTTTAGATGGTGAAGATGTACGAAGCATATATTTGTAATTTATATAACATTTAACGATAATGACTACAATATTAAAGTATCATCAAAATTAGTTCCATCATGTGCTCAAAGCAGTCAAGCCCAAAGCTAGTCCTGGCCCAGATGGTATTCCTGCCATCATTCTCAGCCGATGCTGTGAGTTCATTGCGCCGATCTTCACCAAAAAATTTTATTTTTCACTGCCACAAGGAGAATTCCCCTCTATTTGGAAGAGTTCATGGATTGTCCCCATATTTAGAAAAAGGTGAAAAGGAAGATGCAGCCAACTATAGAGGCATAACATCACTCAGTGCTGGGGCCAAAGTTTTTGAGAAAGTGATCCAAACAAGTTTACTCACGGCTTCATACCACTATATTAGCCCTCAACAACACGGTTTCGTTCCAAAGCGGTCGACGATTACTAACCTTGTTGACGTTACATCACATTGTCTCCGTAACATGGATAGCAGGATGCAAACAGATGCAGTTTATATGGATTTAAAGGCTGCTTTTGATAGCATCGATCACAACATCCTTTTGGCCAAGATAAATAAGTTGGGATTTGGGCGAAATTTAATATGCTGGTTAGAATTGTACCTTGTCAATCGATCGTATGCTGTATCTTTCCAACGGTGCCGTTCAAGGTCTTTCATTGCATCATCTGGTGTGCCACAAGGTAGCAACCTGGGTCCACTACTGTTCGTACTGTTCATCAACGACCTAGGGGTCGTCCATAAATTACGTAACGCTCAAAAGGGGGGGAGGGGGTTCTCTGTAGCGTTACGGTTTGTTACATAGGGGAGAGGGGGGGTTCACATTCTGTTACGTAACGTAATACAATCCTATCACTGGTCACTGACAAATGATCGCCCACCTGGGTAAGTTTTGCACTTTTATTTCTTTACATCTTTTGATAGGGAATACGAACTTGACATTTATAAAATACCAAAACAGAGGTTTGACAGAAAATTGCCATGAAAAAATCCACCGTGTAATACAGGTTTAAGAGCCGTGTGTCTCAGGTAAAGACTGTAGTTTTCAATTTTACTTCTTTGTTCTGAAGCAAGGTTTTTTTTCCCTTCTCCTTGGCTAGCATGCATTCTCAAATGCTCGTTTAGCAAAACAAACAATAATATACAGGTCGATGCGTTTAGCATAGAATGACATGTAACTGTTTGAATTTTGAAGATGCCATATGGAATGAATATATGGCAAAACCAAATTAAGGGGGAGGGGGGGGGTGGTGTTGGATCATGCGTTACGTAATTTTGGAAGGGGGGTCTCCTCTAACGTTACGTTTTGTTACGATAGGGGGGGAGGGGGTCGAAAAATCTCAATTTCAGCGTTACGTAATTTATGGACGGCTCCCTATCGTATGTAGTACCAGCAGCGAATCATTTAATGTATGCAGATGACATTAAAATCTACATGACGATAAAAAATGACACAGACCACTCCGAGCTACAACAATACCTATTCGATTTTCACCAATGGTGCAATCGAAACCGCCTGAGCCTCTGCATTGAAAAATGCCGAGTCCTTTCATTCACACGAGCACGAGAAATTAGGAACACCAGCTACACAGTTAACGGTTTACCAATACAACGCACTAATGCTATGAAGGATCTCGGAGTCATACTTGATTCAAAGCTGTCCTTTGACCAGCAAACAGAGGAAGTGATTACCCGAGGTAATCAATTGCTTGGCATGTTGTTTCGGATAACAAGAGATTTCAAAGACCCAGTCTGCATCAATGCGTTATACTGTGGTATTATCCGCCCGGTACTCGAATACGCCTGTGTTGTCTGGAAGCCCTCAAACCAAAGACTTTCTGAGAGAATGGAATCGATACAGCGTCGCTTCTCCCGATACGCAACACGCTTGTTACCTTGTTAATTCGACATTTGTTTGATTTTGGGGCCTCAGTGCAATCCTTTAAAAACAGCCTTAGAAGCGAATTATTAAGATGATCTAACTACTTATTTTAAACTAATATTAGACTTGAGAACATTCACACGGATCCATTGTTTTCCATTGAACGAGTAATAAACAATTAAACAATAACAATGAACTGTAGTATTATTATTTTATGATTCACTGTAACATTTTGACACAGCACTTTGAAGCCATCCATAAAAACTAGTGATGGGCCTGTCGCATAAAACCTACCGCAACGGAATCATCTGAAAGTGAGGGGGCGCTCCGGTATAGGATTTTGGTAACAGTAGGTTTAGTATGTTAGCTAAAAAATACACGGACCGGAAATTCGCGGCCGTCACTTATCTCGGGCTAAGTCGAAAGAGTGAACTTTCTTCTCTCCCGTAGCCCCGATCGTGAGCCTTCGGGAGTACTCGGCCCGATCAGTGTTGGACGTTGTCCACACTAAGCATTTACCGCGTGGCCCTCTGTCGTCAATTACAGGGAACAACACCTTCTGTGCGAATCGGTTGTTAATAATTATTAACAATGACAGTTTGGGAAGGTTGCTATTGACACTTTACATGTGGGTTTGACAGCAGGCAGAATTCCGCGGCAGACAACAACAAAAAAACCAAGACCTAAGTCGGATAAACCCGTTTTTTGCGGCAAAAGTAATTTACAATGCAATCGGTACAAAAGCAATTTAGGTCAATAAACTAATAGACGGCAAACTATTAATCAAAGTAGCTAACAAAAAAAACAAGCAAACAAATTGGCAACAATAAAGAAAATTTCAGATGGAAGAGGCGAAACTATGGTAAAAACCTAGGAACACCCGACCCTGAACACAAATAAGGGAGTGATCCGATGCCCAGAGATTGAATACCTCACAGAAGAAGAATTGTTAGAGGGACTAAAAGAACCTAAAGTGCTAGAGATCGTCATCATGAAAAGAAAAACAGAACAAACACTCAGGAACACCCGAACGGCAATTATAACTTTCAAAACGGGAAAGATACCACGTGTAGTGGATTTCGGACTATACCCAGTAAAGGTGGAACTCTACGTCCCCAGGCCCATGCGGTGCATAACATGCATGAAACTGAGACAGACAAAAAAATGGTGCCAGAAAGATAAAATCTGCGCGAACTGTAGCGAAATCGAATACAAAGATCCATGTAAAAAAACAAAATGTGTGTCATTCCCAGAAGCCCACCACGCACTAAACACAAACTGACCTGCATTCGTCTACGAAATGGAAATCAGCAGAATCGGAACAGAAAACAAGGTAACGTATGGCGAAGCAAAACGTATTCGGAGACGCCAATGCCCCGTTATCCCAAATGTTTATATAACTGAAACAACAAATGCACAAAAAACAAAATCCCCAACGAGAGAAACAAACACAAGCCCGAAAGGAAATTGAAGCAGAGATAAATAACTACCAAATCATCCCAACAGGCAACTAACACATCTAACACTCCTTATTTACCCGATTAACATTCACACTGCTTCAAGCGAATGTACAAGGAATAAAAAATAACAAGGAAGAAATCAGAGAAATACTGATTTAAAAAAATATAGATGTAGACTTGGTTGTATAATTACTCATCCGACACACTAAAAAGCCAACACTACCAAGTAATCTCCGATAACAGAGAAGATAGCTACGGAGGTGTGGTTATACTAATTCGTAACGGTATCAACACAAAAAAATCCCACTAATACCAACTAACCCCAATGTACAAGCCACAGCTGTCTACGCTGTACAAACGGGACTGGTAATCGCATCTGTGTATGTCAAACCTATAACACTAAGAGCAGAAGTGCTCACATCTCTCAACAAATATTCAAAAGTAATCTCAACGGGAGATTTTAACGCACATAATTGGGAGTGGGGCAATCACTACAATGATGGGAAAGGTGGCAATCTACTAAAAATGATAAACGATACTAATTTCACTGTGATACATAAAAAAGAGCATACATTTATGAACCTTGACCCGAAAAAAAACACGGCCATCGATCTGACGATCGCAACGATAACAGTTGCCCCCGATATTAAAAGAACTCTTTTTTACATATCTATTGGAAACAGTGGACACAAAATAATCTTTACACAGATTAATACAATTAAATCCTCTCCGTACCAAAGATACATATACAATAGGAAAAAAATAGATAAGGAAATTACTCTACTGTCGGGCAATGAAAACACGGACATAAACATTATTACCAAAAATATTAATATGATAATCTTAAGAAATAGAAGTAAAACCACCTTATAACCAAAATCATGGTGGTCAGAAGAAATTAACAAGGCGTGGGGAAAAAATGTGAGTCCCAGAAAATCTTCAACCAAAACAAAACAATAACAAATCAAATAGAATATAAAAGAGATTCAGCCAAATTCCGATATTTAAGAAATCTCACCAAAACAAAGAGAATAGAAGAGAGATTCTAACAAATCAATATGCAAACAAGGATGGAGATCTCTACAGGTATAGACAAAATATCGTATAACACATTAAAAATCCTTAGCAACAATAGCTCATCTGCAATCATCAACGAAATCAACAGAATGTACCAAATATGACAAATAGAAGAGAAAAAAACTTAAAAAAATAAAATTATTGCCATTGGTAACCCAGGAAAAAACCATACCCTAACCGAAAATCACACACCCGTAGCCTTACTCCCAACCATAACCAAAGTTGCAAACACAACCATTTGATTTGGTTTTAGGAAAAATCGCGCCACAACATCCGCTGTTGATTGGATTGTCAACACCATCAAGAACAACTTGAGAAAAAAAGCACACTGGAGTGATTTTTATTGAACAGTGTGAAAGTTGACATCCTAGAAAAAATCCTCACCAGAAAGATGTTATCCACAGAAGATATTTGATGAATTGTAGGATTCCTAAGTAACAGATGGGTCGAGATCACAACCGAAGGTAAAAAGATCAGTAGGAGAATATCCATGGGACTCCCTCAAGGTTACGTCTTTTCACCTATACTATTCAATATATATACAGGCGACTGCCATAGTTTGAATCACAACAAAACTAAACTAATACAATATGCATACGATTTTGGTATCATAGAAAGTGGAATCACTGCCTCAACAACAATAGCAAAACTCCGACGCACTCTAAACACACTGCATGAAACACTCAATAGCCTAAATCTAAAAATAAATAACCAAAAAAATATACGATAAAATAACCCGAAATGAACTTAACAACTCAAAAAATAATCCATTTCAAAACCAGCATCAACCCTACTATCCATTCCATCAATGGAAACCAAAAAACAACAAGACGCAACAAGGTTAAGACAAAAAAGCCTAGAAATTATAAACATCCAACAGGACATACAAATATACACGGATGACAGCAAAATACAAACCTTTTAGGTATATACATAAAAATCACCCCGAATGAAATCATCACGATAGCGACAACAAAGAAAAAGCTAAAACACTGCACAATCTACACAGATAGCAAAGCGTCATGTATGATTTTAGAGACTGCTATAGACGAATTATACGTAGATGAAATCATCAACAGAATATTATTTAACCTAGAATTAACCCAGTGTAAAATCCAATGGATCCCTAGACACGTGGGAATAAACGGAAACGAAAAAGACGAAAAGCTAGCCAAGGAGGGCACAAAACAACAATCTATAATAAAGAACAGGCGATAGCAGGCCACCGAAACAACGTTATACCTAAGGTAACCTACTGTCGCAACAAGGATGGAGATCTGGTTAGTAACCAGCCAGAGGTCCTCTCGCGGTGGGCTCAGTACTTTGATGAATTACTCAACCAGGTTAACGAACAGCTAGAAGCGCCACTAGCAGATAGTGTCATGCTACTGCCACCTAGCATAGACGAAACACGAAAGGCTATCCGTCGGCTGAAAAATAACTAGGTACCCGGCACCGACGAAATTGCAGCTGAACTAGCATACGATAGCATAGCCAGGGTAAAACTGTATGACGCTATGAGCTCATTTGGAATCCCGGCCAAACTGATAAGGCTAGTTAGAATGACCAACGTCACTTGCCAGGTGAGGGTGGATGGAAAACTCTCAGGACCTTTTGCTACCACCAAAGGTCTGCACCAGGGGGACGGGCTTGCTTGTCTCCTATTCAACCTGGCGCTAGAGAGTGCCATCCGCGACTCGAGGGAGGAGACTACCCGTCCTGCAATTGACAGCGATTTGCGAGAACGCGTGAGGGCTCGCACGCCATGCAAGTTCACAGCCCCAAAACCCTCGCATTAAAGAGCTTGCGAGCCTAGGCAGGTTTTTCGCACCTAGTTTTAGCAGTCATAATTATAGCACCTCAAGAGCAGATATAACATTACAAATTGTAGCATACTAAACACCTCAATTGAGACATTTTATTTTGAAAAAAATCTATAAAACTTGAAATAGTGATCCTTTCGACAAATAACAATGCAAAAAAATTAATGAATAAAACAAACAGATTATTAAAAAAAACATTAGATTTAGAGCAGATGATACTACTCGCAACCCTCGCAATGTTTGACGGAATGGTATGATAGGAAGGATAGGGAGGATCCCGCCATGCAATTGACAGCAATTTGCGAGGGCGCCGGATAGAATAGGATAGAATATGTTGGAATCTCGCGTTGGAATTCCAACTACCTGTCATAAACGGGACGTTTAAAACGAGCGTAGGCGTAAACGAACAAGGCACGAAGCATAACAGAAGAAAAGTGTTAAAAGGGCCGCAACACAGGAACGAGCCCTTTTCTAAACCAACCGCGGAAAAACGGACAAATTTTTTGGCGCGTAATATAATAACTCGTTTTTGGCAAGAAATTTAATCCGCCTTGGTTTTAGTTCCCAACAGAATAGGATAGAGATATAAGCTAATAGCCACATACAATATGTTTAAGATAAATACTTTCAGCCAATAGAAAAACGTGGGATAAATTTTGGCGCGAAAAGGAATAGTATAACTAAGGGCTTGGCATAGGAAGTAGATTATTAAAGAAACTGTTTACCAAGAGGAAACGCTGCCCGGAAAAATACAGAAGTGTAAAAGTATTACTAAATTGGTGTCATAATTTAAAGTTGGAACGAAAGAAACCTTTTTCACCACATGGCGAACGTGACAGTGTACAGAAAGTTCTAATTTATTTAAGCACGATTTTGATAACGCAAGTTTACTGAACCTGCGTAAGTGCGTAATAGTGTGTCGCGTAAGTGCGTAAGTGTGAGAGATCGGAAACCACATAGCCCGTGGCAGATTTAGGGTGTTGGGGGCCCTAAGCGTAAAAAGGAATGGAACCCTACGGTTGGTGTCGAGCGGTGGTATTCCGCGGGGGGGGGGGGGGGGGGGACCATATTGTTGCATTAGGTTTTGAATCAAACACATTTTAATGATTTGCGGGGGGGGGGAGTTAATAATACACGAAAATAATAGGCACGAAATTTAAAATGGGGGAGATAAATAATATGAACAAATTTAATAAATGTAAACAAAGTTTGAATCCTGGGGACCTTACGTCAAGTGACGAATTGTCAAAATGCACTAGAGTCCACCACCTGATATTTTTAATCCACCTTGGATCGGATTTAATAAACATCCGATCTTCTCAGAGATGAGCGGAACAGTAGTGAGAAAAAATAGGTGCCGTGAGAAAGAAATGGTGAGAGGCTATAGTGAATCCAAGGACCGTAAAGATATCAGGTCAAGTTATAAGCCCGTTTTGACAGCTAGGTGGAAAAAGAATCGACGAAGAAAACTGACAGTTAGTTTTCCGCTTTTGGCGAACGCTTCAAGTTCAAATATTGACCATGCAAAACGTAAACAATCCATCAATACATATACAAGCGGGAAACCATCTGTCAAAATCGAAGCCCAGGGGGGGGGGGGATCGCCAAAAGCGCTATAACTACACCTCATTATACATTCCACCTTGAGTGAATCATAAAAAATCCGAATCTCACGCCATTCAATGTACGTTTTTGCTTCGTGGGGCCACCCGCTGCGCAAAGCGATCGAAAACTTCTAAAACTCAAACTGCAAACATATTTCACAGCCCATAAATGAATAAATGAACACATTTGAACAGTCGTTTAACCCTGTCACTGGCAACCAAGAAAACATCATATTCCAGGCAACCGGGCTACCCGGGTAGCCAGCGACTTTGGAGGCTTATAACTTTTGAATGCGTAAATAATAATGATGCAATATGCTGATGAAAATTAAATAAACTAATGCAGTTTCTAATACTGTGCACAGATTGGTTGAACTCGCTGCCGTTTTTTAGCTATAGTATTTAAAAGTTGACAGGATTTTGTTAAAAAAAAATACAAAATGTAAAAAATTTTTTTTTCAGTACTTCACAGCAAAATGACTCTAGTAGTTTAGAGAACTGTATGTTGCACGTCTATTATATTTTTTTTAGAATTTTTCTATGAGCCATGACAAAGATAAAGGAGTTTTGATTTGAATAAAAACCGTTACATCACACCTGTCATAATAATTTTATAAAATGCACATCTGCGACGAATGCAAAAACTTCATAAAATGGTCTCTGTTGGTCACTCATGTTGATTACACATTGTTAAGAGACTGAATTTAAACATTGTGTGTGATATTTATTTGATATTGGTGTCTTTCTACCATCAACGATCATAACGTAACGGTTTTTATTCAAATTGAAACTCCTTTATATTTTTAATTCCTAGTAAAAAATCTAAAAAAAATACAAGAGACGAGCAACATAAAGTTCTCCAAACTACCAGAGTCATTTTGCTGTGAAATTTTTAAAGTACTGAAAAAAATATTTTTTACATTTTGTAATTATTTTCAAAACCATCCTGTCAACTTTGAAAAGCTATAACTAAAAAACGGTAGCGAGTTGAACCAATATATGCTCAGTTATAGAAACTGCATTAGTTTGTTAGATTGTCATCAGCATATTGCATCGATGTTGGATTACGCATTCAAAAGTTATAAGCTGCCAAAGTCACTGGCTACCCGGGTAGCCCGGTTGCCTGGAATAGGGGTATTGGAATATTTAATTCTAAAAAACAGGTTAATTATACTCAAAAAAATCTACGAAAAATTCCAGTGAAAGATGGCTGTGGATTACATACATATTCCAAATTTCAAATCAATCGGATTCCTAGAATCAGAGAAATGAGCAATCAAAATCGATTTGGCTACCCGGGTACCCGCACGACAAAATCGAGCAGTTTTGTAGCTCGGATTTTCGATCGCTTTGCGCCAAAAGCGATCGAAAAATCGAGCAGAAATCCCGCACGACAAAATCGAGCAGTTTTGTAGCTCGGATTTTCGATCGCTTTCCGCCAAAAGCGATCGAGAAAACGAGCAGAAATGTCAGGGAAAACGCTTGGATTCCGATCGAAGAAATATTTCAATCCTAAAATTTCAGCGCTGAAAATTTCGAAATATTTAATTTATAAACTTGCAACAATTTGGAATGCGAAATATTTCACAGCCATGTGCTGTGAAATATGTTTGTAGTTTGAGTTTGAGAAGTTTTTGATCGCTTTGCGCAGCGGGAAATTTCAGCGCTGAAAATTTCGCAATATTTCATTTATAAATTTGCAACAATTTTGAATGTGAAATATTTTACAGCCATGCTGTGAAATATGTTTGCAGTTTGAGTTTGAGAAGTTTTCGATCGCTTTGCGCAGCGGGCAACGAATAACTGCTGGTAAATATTAAAGGTTTGAAATTTTCACCGAAACGCGGAAAATAAATTATCCGAAATAGTGAGATTAAACACCCTTCTTCACGAGGAAAATCTCGCATTACGATCCGAGGTGTTCCGTATGATAATATTTTACATTTTTGATAGAGGCAGATAAACCCTATCCACATTATTTCACTTTTCATACAAATTATATGAGAAAGAGCAGGAGAAAGAGATGAATATGAGGGTCACCGAGTAGAGCACTTGTGAAGGAAGAGTAGTGGTTGAGCCTGGGAGTAAATGTTGAACGGTCCTGTTGTAACAATTATAATTAGGAAATAAACTATAAGTATATGTGTGTCGTCGTCGTTCGTGTTCGAGACGATCGTCTATGCTGCCACTGTTGCCGTTCCAGTTCAAAGAAAACAAATGTTCATTCCGTTCTGGCTGCAGCCTTATTCATGTGGGTGTCCACGTCATGTCGCCTCGGGTGTAGCTTAAGCAGTGTTTTAGTAAGGACAAGGCCATGCCACACAAGCTTCTACTTTACATATCATCATCTCAGCACCGCAATTTTGAGGGAAACGCATCATCACCGCTACCGCAAGTTCGTCAGCGCCGTCGCGGTCGTAGCTCGGGACAAGTGCAATAGCGGAACGAAAGTGATACCGGTAGCATTTTTTGCAAAACGTCATCACAGGTTCCCTGACCAACATCGTCAAAAGGGTGTCATCACATCGATACTCTTTCACTGAATTATTATCCGTGTCCGTTCCACTCCGAATAAAGGACGAGCTGTTATGCGCGAATCGACATGGGATCTGACCACTTCTCGCACAAGCGGCCGCATCTGGGACAGCACAATTACCCAGTTTGGACACTGCTGCTGCTGGGCGGCATGAACCCTCGTCCACTGAAGCTGAGACTACAATACCAAACCTGTAGAACAATTGAATCCGACGATATCCAGGGCATGTAAGCATTAACCAATCCAACATAGAAGTCATATTCTATAAATGATATAACGAGTTAGCATTAAGAAAAATTGTAGCAGTAATTTCGTCTTCTGTAAACTTATTTATGTTGCTCACGCCAAGCAACAGCTGGCCGGCATCAATTTTGACAGACAAATTGTAAACAAGGTATCCATAATATAATGGTGACCCTCTCAAACGCTCTGTCGTATCCTGTATAGAGTCTAATAACCTTGGGTACGTTAGTTTAAAACTGAGCGCCAAGTGAGCGCCTTCTGGTAACCGCGGCGAACGGATTTCGTCGTTCGAAGCCCATACTCGCCCCGGTTGTTTATTTCGTTGCGTTTTGCTTTTAATACTAGTTTGGTGGTTGTCGAATGACTTGGTGGATGCTGGACTGATTCCGGATTTGTGCTCACTTAATTTCATTCAAAAGGTATGTATAATTAGTGTGTTTGTGTGTGGTTGTGTGCAAAGAAATATGAATGTGAAATATTGTACTGATGAGTTAAATCTATAGAAGAACATTCTCCTTATTCGAGGCCATATAAACCTCAGCTGAAGGTTTAACTCACGCTGTCGAAAAGATGCTTTACACGTTTTCAATACTCAGTATTAGCACGTACTGCTAAAATATTTGCAGTTGGATTGTTCTCACAGCGCCATGTTTCTTGAACCGATTGTATATGCACGAAATGTTCAGAGTCATTCCATTGTGAAAGAAATGATACTGAATGTGTTTATCAGGAATCTTATGGTTTTATTTTCATTGATTTCATTCTTCTATTTGCATTCTAGATATTTATAATGGGACGAAAATGCGATAAAACTGTAAGTATTATCCTTAACATGTTCAGCGGTGGCAGGGCCCAGAGCCTGTCCGTGAACTTTCCCGTATGCCGGTGGCAGTCCCTGGGGCCTGCCATTGGTCTTTTGCCTGGGAAACAACAAATATTGGTTCGTGCACAAATCGTGGTTAACAAAAACCTTATCCCACACAGAACAGTATTGATGCACAGAGTAGAATTGAAAAACTAGCGGAGAAACTCATTTCTTTTCTACATGCATGCTTGGTTTAAAATCAATTGCTTGCGTTCTACATGCCTGCGGAGCGGAAAGTTGATGAAAATCAGCGCCGGGTTGAATGTGTTAATGATAATGTAGGATAACTCGAATGTTAGAAGGTCAAAGTTATGCAAGAGAAATTCGTGGCTGGCTTAGTCATGATTTTGGCTCCGGCAGGTTTAGCAAGATGGTCAGCAGATCCAGCTTTAGAAGGTCCAGTAAAGCATACGCGATTTCATTATTCAACTATTCGAAGTTGAAGTTGTTTAACGTTTAAAGTTCGAACTATTCCATGCTGTTTCCGACGAGTTTCGATCGGATTCACGTATCTCTTGCTGAAATCCCTCAACTACTGAGTAGGAATCAATAATGATAAAAATGCAACCGAGTCCGTAAAAAAAACAGTACATATAAATTGAATATTTAACACATGATAAGCATGAATTACATATTGAATCTTAAAAGAAAATTAAAAAAAGGGTAGTAAAAAGGTAAATAAAAGAATGATGATATGACATTGGGAAAGCAATCAATTTTATTGAGTGTTAATATGTAATGTATGTTTAACCATATAACCTTTTTGTATTTTATAGATTATTCTTTTTGAGGAAATAACAATCCAACTGATTCAGTCTATCGAAAATTTGCCAGAGTTGTCGAATAAAACACTTCCGTATTATAAAATGAAAGAAAGCAACGAAGCAGCGTGGCAGAAATTGTCGAATGAATACAATATTCCCACGAAAGATTTGAAAGATAAGTGGAAAGTGGAGCTTGAGGGGTGCTTATCGAAGCAATTTATCCAAAGTTCGAGAGAGTCGTGTCACAGGATCCGGTAAACATTTTTATATATAACGTTTCACTGTATTAAAATGAACTATATCACCATTGTTGTGTACGAGTGGATGTGCCGGGCTAAGGATGCTGCTGCCATCTAGGATCTCGTCTAGTCTAGCTTGTAGTTTAAAGATATTGGCTTACTCGAGAGCCTATATGTATGAAACGACTGATCGCCGAATATGTTTGATCCCTGAACCTTTTTTGATTGAATTTTAGACAAAGATGGTCCAAACAATCGGCATTTGTGTGTGGTTAAATTTTAAATATTTTACCGGAAATAACCTATCGACCGTTGTGCGTCACAGTACACAGTTAGTGAGTATGGTGATTTTTCTTTGAGGAGACATTTTCCAATTGTTATGTGTGGTATTGCGGTTTGTACCGTATACATGTGCACTGACGTTGTATCAAACCGTCGACCTATTTTTTCAACGCATTACGCATAAAGCAAAAATAACATTAAAAATGTAATAATTTTTTGAAAACTTTTTTAGCAACAAACGATGTATTTAAACCACCTTGGTTTGCATTTGAAGCAATGCAATTCTTGAATGAAAATATGAATGTTGGTGAAACAATTGACGCTGTAAGTTATGTTCATTCTATAAACTTCATTTTTGAATTAATAGTTCTTTTAAAATTAATTAAAAAATTTATCATATTCGAACCATTACTACTAGTGGGTTAAAGAATGCATTAAAAAACGTCTTCTTCTTCTTCTTTTTGGCGTAACGTACTACGCGGACAAGACGGCCTATACAACAGGTGTTAACTCGGAGGAGAATTTCGGATAAAGTCTTGCGCGTTTCTTTCTGTTTTCTAAGCTATCAATAATTACCAATCTTGTAACGACGATTTGCCAGAGAAGAAGAGGACGTCTATTTATTAAACGGCCTTTTCGTCGTCTATTTATTAAATCTAAACCACTAGTGATGTCAGCGTAAACAACCCAAGTAGAAATTGTCAGGCGAAATGTGGGCAAAACAGGGGGGGAAGGGTAAAAATCTGCTCGATCCGTGTGGAAGAGCATCAAATGTATGGTGGTGTGTCTAAACGTCAAGAGTTGCGAGTGCATTTTCAAATCAAAACAAACTGGTGTTGGAAACGGATGAAAGTGATTTCTTTTGCTTCGAAATTAAAGTTGTTTTTTTTATTTGTTTTGCATAAAACCAAGTGAAAATGGATACGTCCAAACGTTTGAAGAAAAGTGGAGTGGCGAGCAAGCGTGCCAAAGCAATTTGGGAGCGCTTTGATAAGGAATGGGAAGAGGAAAATCTTCCGAGAACAAGCAGCGGTGTCGATCAACAAGGTAAGTTATGTTTGTGTTAAAACAATGAAATATGAAAAACGCAAGCAGAGCAATAATTTGTTATTTAATATTATTACACATTACAGCTTCATCATACGGGAATGTGCAGCCGGATGCCGTGGAAGTTGCCGATATACCCATGGAATCAGAAGCAGCGGATTACGTTTCTGATGACGATGAAGACGCTGATTGCTCGGTGTTGGAAGACGATTGGAGTGAAGGCGAATTGGAGGACGAAGTCAATGAGGATGAGTATTTTGATGCTGATGAAGCCCCCGAAGGCAATGCTTATGCTAGCAGGCTTAGGATATGGGCTTTAACTCATAAAATAACGCATTCTGCATTGAGTGATTTGCTGGTGTTGACTCGTGAAACTACAAATATTTCTCTTCCTAGGTGTGCAAAGACGCTACTGAAGACTCCGAAACAGGTGGAGAGACATTTTACGGCCGTTGGAGAAGGGCAGCTTTGGTACCAAGGAATACAAAGCACTCTCCAACAATATTATCGGTAAGAATAATATGACTGTTTGGAATGAACATGTGGTAATTTTTGTTTTACTTTTTCGTTCTAGATCTGTACCATCAGTCATCAGATTGATAGAAGCTAATATCGCGGTAGATGGACTTCCGATGCATAATAGTGGACCAACGCAGCTATGGCCTATATTAATGCACATAGTTAATCTACCAGCACTGCCAATCATGGTGCTGGGTATATTTTGTGGTGCGACAAAACCGAGCTGTTTGGAAGGGTTTCTCCGGCCTTTAGTGGATGATATCAACCGCGTACTGGTGCAAGGCATTGATATCAACGGAAGTACCATCGACTTTCGCCTGAAAGCTATTGTAGCAGATACACCAGCTCGTGCGTTCATCAAAGGTAAGAATGATACAATAAGTAACTTAATTGTACGAAATGAGAATTTCAAAGCGAAGCAGAAAGTAACAGCAAATTTATTATATATTTTTAGGAGTAACGTATCCTCCTGGACTGGAAGCATGTATAAAGTGCAAAATAGTTGGCAGCCATGATGGAACTTAAACAATTTATGAAGGAACAGCTGAAGTTCGGACCGACAAAGAATTTAGAAACGGAGACTACGTGAAACACCAAAAATATTACACGCCATTATTAGATATAGATGAAGTAGACATCGTAACACAAACAACGATAGCCGATGACCTTCACTTGTTCGCACTAGGAATAGAAAAAAAAATTACTTAAAGGTTTTACAACTGGTGCTTTACACCCTTTTCCGAAGTGGTCAAAACAAGAGCAGTTAGAAATTTCAAATATTTTAGTCAGGATCGAATACCCGTCAGAGATACATCGTAAGCCTAGGGCATTAAAATATTTAGGATTTTGGAAGGGGTCCGAATTGTCAGCATTTTTATATCACGTTAGCATACCTTTGTTAAAAAACAGAATCTCTAATCTACCTTTCTACCTCTAAATACCTTTGTTAAAATCAGATCTAGCCTATGAGCACCATAAACTTTTTTTTTTTTTCATTGCGGTAAATTTATTCTCATCAAGATTATTTGAACAATATTGGATATATGCTGGTCAGTTGCTCGAAGAATTTGTATTAGAATATAGCACAGTTTATAGTCGAACACATTTAACAATAAACGTGCATAATTTACTACATGTAGCAGCAGATGTTGAAAATTTCGGGCCTCTCCCATTTTTATCAACTTATCGTATTGAGGACAAGTTAGGCTTTATGAAAAACTTAGCTAGAACAGGACATAGAACTTTAAACCAGATAGTGTGTAGATTAATAGAACTAACACAATTAGAGGCAGCAGATGCAAGGAAAAAGGATGATACAGTGTATCCATCACTAAAGGTAAAAAAATATGAGGTAATTTTGTTGGTCAAACCAAAATTTATGTTAAGAAAGGGCAATAGAAATGGATGGTTTTTAACACAGGAGGATCAGATAGTAAGGTATTGTACTGCAGAAAAGTCGTCAGGATCATATTTTATAGAAGGACGATTCTTAAAAGAGAAACAACTAACTTTTAGCCAACCATGTAGCTCGGCGATAATTTATAACTTTACAGCTAGGGTAGAAGATTTATCACAGGAAATAGTCAGGGTAGAATTAAAAGAAATTAAATGCAAGCTAGTGGCAGTTAGTTTAGATCAGGGTAATACATTTTATTTCAGTCCTCTTTTACATACACTTGAAAGTTAGATCATAATTAAAATATGTAAGCTATTAGGTTTAGAATAGGTAGTTAAGGTTTAAGTTTAGGTAAATATTTTTATTAGTTTATGTTTTTATTAGTTTTGTATTAAAATGAGTAGACTAAAGTTACCGAGTATGCCCGGGATAAGGCAAAATGCAAGGAGGAAATGCCTTAAGAACTAGAACAGATTGTTGGTATTTCATATATAATTTTTACCCATTAAATTCATAAACGTTTACTCCTACATAGTTCATATCACAACTTGAATCACAGCTCATATTCCAACTGTATAAATGCCTAAATCATTAATTCAATAAGAAACTTATATATATACTTAACTTATACATATATACATAATTCTTTTCTATAATTCTTTTTTACGTTTCACCGTATGTCGCAACCCTTTCACTAAACTTCGTGCTTTTCCGTGATTTAGCTTATCAACTAGAAAAGTCTTCACTGTTTCGTGTGAAACCGTAGCTGTGTCATCTATAAAGCTAGTGCCTCCTACGAATTTAAATAAACTTATAATATAGACGTATTTTTCTAATGGAATCTGGCTTCCGGAAACCCAACACCTGTCCAACTAAACTTGGAAAAAAAATCGCGATCGAATAACAAATCGAGTGTTATCGATAGTCTTTCTAGGACATTGTCGGTCCCTTTTAATGCACTTAACAAAAGGCAAATCGTCTTTGCCATGTATAAACTTTCATGTTTCAATTTTCTCTCCATTTCTTCTAACATGTCAAAAGTTTCCATTTTTTTGATTAGCGGATTCCTTTCCGAATTTGAGTCTTTGTTGCAGAGATTGTCTAAAACTAAGTTCGTCACAAATTGTGTGTGACAAGCTACTTTGGACAGAATGTTCAACTGTTTTTCAATACGATCCAACTGTGTTAAATTTTCAGTTGGATTGAGTTTTCTGTTGGGCTCAGGAAGGGACACAGATCAAGATCGTGGTGATAAGGTAGGAGGATGCGATGCACTTTCGGTGTTAACCGGGACTTTTGGAAGAAACGTGATATTCTGAACTGGACTAGAATTTTCGTTTTTAAGATTAATTGAGGATTTGGTCGGGGCAATGAGGAGGATCGTGGTGGCACGGCAGGAGGTAGGGAATTTTGATGATTCTGGGATGGATAAGTAGGGCACTTTTCATTTTTCAGTAGAGCTGATCCGGTTGAAATTGCTGGTTCAAGTTTTTTGCTCGACGGTTTGACTGGGATGGTGTCGCCTAGTTTTTCCTCAACATTATTGTTGAAATCCATTTTCCTAAAAGCATATTCAAATGTATTACTTTTATTAGCTCCCTAACGCTTCTCAAGCAAAACCGCGGGATAGTCAAGCTGTAACGCAGTGAGCTGTGCAATCAAAGGGTTTGCGTTCAATTCACCGTAAGTACACAAATTTACACAATACCAACCTGAATAATAGCCGGCATCGCGAATAAATGAACACATTTTAACAGTCGTTTAAAGTTCATTTTGGTTTAACCGAGTTCATTTGTTGTTCATTCCTGTTAAAATAAACGACCGTCAAAACAGTTAACGACTGCTCGATATCGCATATAGGCAAACACGGGTAAAAAAATCGAGCAGTATAATTAAACGACTGTTAATTTGTATCGCATACGCTCTTGACAGTCGTTTGTTTAACGACGGCATAGGACCAGTCGTTAAAATTAACAAATGAACTCAATGCGTTCGCGATGCCAAATTCTAGCAATTTTTAACGACTCTGGTTGATTTTTAACGACTGTTAATTTTAAACCAATTCTTTCGCGATACCAGCTAATATGTCTCCTTCTCTCATTCACAACAAGCGAAGAAAGTAACAGATATACTGCAAGTAGGCGGTGGCGCGGCAGAGATGATGTTGAGGCACAAGCTTGTGTGAATTGAACGAACAGAATGTTTACAATCCACACATAACCCAACTTTTTGCCTGTTTTCAAGCCATCAGAACGAACTGACAGCGAGTCTCAATGTGTGCGTGTCATCGTTTTAATTTGCGCTTGTGTGCGTGCAATCTGGACCCCCCGTTAAGCTAAAATCGGTTGTGTGTCATTAGAAAAATTAAAAAAACTGCTCGATTTTTCTACTTGGGAAGTTCAAACAAATGAACGGATTTGTTCCGCTCCGCTTCAAACTGCTCAACTCCAGCAGTTGCTCCAACAACAGGCTTTCGAGACTTTATTCATTACCACTCGTGTAGTCAGTCCTTGGTACGGTGGGGGCTTGAACCCATTACGGGCATATAGTTAAATCGTTCGAGTTGACAACTGTACCACGGGACCGTCAAAAAATGTAGTTTAATTAATTTTAATTGTGGAATTTGTATTAAAAATAACAACGTTTTAATCAAGACCTTGAAATCTAGCAATTATGAGCCTTATGACAGATCTCAAGAACACTGATACAAGAGTTTTTTTTTTATTATGTTTATAATTTTTGGAAGATATCTTTTTAGCAATTTTCAATACTAGCAATATTAAATTATGAACAATAATGTTGTGAAAGGCATTTCCTTTTATATTTTGCGTTACACCGGTCATACTCGGTTGATTATATGGTCCGTTATGCATATATGCAGAACAATGAAAAACGAGGCTGGATGATACAATGCGAAACTAAAATATGTTACGCTAATTTGATGAATAAGAATTAGATATCTTGCAGCCAAAGTAATGCTATTTAACAAAGTAATTTACCAATAATTATATTTACAGGCGAATAAAAAAAAAACCTATCCATGAATTGCTACCAGGTCTGATAGAGATATATTGCTTGATATTAGTTAGTTAATTGCTGATAATTCATATTTATATGTTTTTCTACTATGCTAATATGCTGATATGAACTTCAATCCTAAGTTCATATTCTATTGTAGTATATATCGTTAGCTATATGTTCCCGGATTTGTACAGCAAATATGCTGTAGCTCCAGAAGGAATTGCTCGTGACGATAGCAATCGATTGGATGATCCGTTTCTAGCTAAAAGCCTTTTGCACCAACATCTGCATACATAAAAAACCCTCAAAATCAACGATGGCCATCAGTACAACACTGAAAAACCCTGTATAATTAAAATACAGTGAGCCAGTTTTCTTTGGGCAACGTAATCGAACATGTTTGCCATCTATTGCTCAAATTGCGTGGGGAAAGCCGAATTTTCTTTCAAACCCATTGGAAATTTCTTTCCACTCCTCTTATTTTTTCGGTAACTGAAATTCAAAAAACAAATTTGGCATTGACCATCTTTAATATATAATTTGGCAAAGAATTTTAATAGTCACTACTACAAAAACTTAATTGTAAATAGCTAATATGAATATATGAATGATTCACCACACATCTATTCACGAGTGCGGTTCGATCTGTCTAGCTCTCCGTTTTAAACAGTTTATTTGCCCGTGAATTACTCGCCTGTGACACGTTAATCACGCAAACTCTGATCGCTGAACTTGTCCATCGTACTGGTTGGATGTTGCATTGAGTGATTGTCACCCGATTGCAGGTTTATTTAGTGAATTTAATTTTGGCGTGCCGTGCTGGTGTTGAGGATCGAGTGTTCGCCATCATAGCCTGAGGTGCTTTCATACACACAGCTGTCTGCACACGCACATTGCATCTATCGCCTTCACTACTATCAACTCGATACGCATACGCACTTATCACTACACTCACATCCAACTGCACATATTTAAAGTGAGCAAGATGAATTGTGGAATCTGCCTGGAGCTCACTTCTGGTGTCCCGTTTGTATGTGATGGTACCTGCGCACAACACTTTCATCCGTCCTGCACTGGCCTCCCAAGTGAATCCGTACGTGACTTACGAAGATTTTCCCAGCTAAAATGGTTTGCAAGAATTGCGAAAAGGCATCAACTTCACTTATAATCAAGGAACTAAAATCAACAATTACGGATTCCCTGGCACTAATGAAATTCGAACTAATGAAAGAGTTACCTTTTACGGAGAAAAGGGTTGTTGCCCCGACTAATACCCGTGCCTTAGAGTCAACACGCACACAGATATACGAAGGCACTCATCTCGGACAACACTCACACATGCAACGGGAAATACTCGATAATAGCAACAGACCACTACTGCGAGGCACTAACACTGATGACAATGGTATTAAGATAAAAACCGTGGCTAATCCTGAGCCTCGTTTTTGGCTATTTTTTACCAACATCAGTCCTGATGTGACTCCCGACGATATGGCAAATTTGGTTAAATCCAAGCTCAATACAAACGATATACATGTTCGCCGGTTAACCAAATATGATGCGGATCTGAGCCGTCTAACATTCGTTTCCTTCAAAGTCGGCATTCCATCAACTTTGAAGAATGTGGCTCTGTCTCAAAATACTTGGCCAGCTGAAGTTGCGTTTCGTGAATTTACCGATTACCGTTCGCAACGGGAGTTTCAGTTTACATACCAACCACACGCATTGCACCAACATCAACAGCAACCACCGGCTCCACAGTCACCGCCCCTAATCGACGCACAATCACCAATACTCACCTCATCGCCCCCGCATCTTTCGTCCCCATCATCACCAGTATCCCCGTCACTGCATTACAAACTACGCAGCCAAACCAACAACCCACCATAGACGAACATTTTGCTGCAACGTCTATAACAATACGTACATCAACGCCAGCAACAATACCAACAACAACAACAATAGTAACAACAGCAACTACAACAACAGCTACTACAACTAATTCAACAACATCAATATGAACAGTAGCAGCAGTATGTGCAATGCCTGCCTTTCCGTCTACATCGACTGTTATGGCCCCATCTACTATTGCTCCCTTTCTCGGTCATACGCAACATTCAACAACTTTCAATATTTACTATCAAAACATTTGTGGTGTGCGTACCAAAGTTAATGAATTGCAGTTATCTATATTGGAGTCCGACTACAACATCATCATACTCGCCGAAACCTGGTTGGATGAGAACATTCCATCCTCGCTTCTATTCGGCTCTGAGTATACAGTAACCCGCGGCGATCGTACGGCATTCAACAGTTCTCTCTCTCGGGGCGGAGGCACTCTCATCGCAGCATCTCGTCATCTAAACACCTGTGAGGTTATACCGCCGAGCGCTTGCCTCGAACAGTGCTGGTTACAAATCAAGCTTCCTTCCTGCTCTATCTTCATCGGTGTAATCTACATACCCCCTTCTCTTGCCAAAAATCAAAATACGCTCAGTGCACTTGAGGCAACGATCGATAGTATAGTGTCGAGGATGAAAAAACATGATCGTATGCTGCTTTTTGGAGACTTTAATCGAGCGGATATTTCATGGATACACGACACAACACATCAGTATTTTCGTGCACAAGTTCACCCAGCATTAGAATTGTGTACTTCTATTAATCACACATCCGTGAATCAATTGTCGTCTCATGTTAGGAGTAATGCAGGGAACCTCAATCGCTCATATAATTTTAGAAAGTGTGAATTTCAAAAACTTAATAATTTGTTGTTAGATACCGATTGGTCCCGTGTGCACTAGGCACCTTCGCTGGACGAAGCGGTCTCTATTTTCACACAGCTAGTGTCTTCAGCTTTCCCATTGTGCTGTCCTTTACGTAAAGCCCCTTCTTTTCCTCCCTGGTCCAATTCAATCCTTAGATCCATGAAACGTGATAAGCAGCGCTACTTACGCGACTATCGGGAATACCGCAATCCATACACTAAACGACTGTTCAAATATGCAGCAACGGCGTATCGCATTTACAATCGGGCCCGTTATAAGTCCTACATAGCTTTCTTGCAATACCGATTTACTTTTCACCCAATACAGTTCTGGAGCTATATCTCTTCCCTTCGTAACAATCATCGTCTGCCCAGTAGTTGGTATGTTCCTTCCAGGTGTTTAAGAAATCGGACTGCTCTTGCAATACCTTTCCGCAATACAGCGTTTGGCTTTTTTCTTTTTTCTTTGTTATTTTTTCTAATTATGTCTCTGTTATTCTTAATTTCTTTTTTGTTTTAACTATTTTCTTCTTATCCGCTGCTTATTTTCTTTTCACTATGGATTTCCATTCTGTTACATCCTTTTCTATTTCCCCTTAGTTTAGTTAAGTTTCAGTTTGTTTAGTACCAATAGGGCTAACTAGGTTTTCAGCAATTATATGTTCAACCCCAGAGGCAGACATATTAAAATTAATAGATGAAATGAAATGAAATGAAATGATTTTTTTGTTCTTTCAGTAAACAATTGACATTGAATCACAACCCAGTAGCGGAATTTGGGGCAAGTGTGCCACCTTAAGCATTTCAAGTTATAACTCACTCAAACGTGTTTTTCAAAAGCCGATTTAAATCTCATAACCATTTAACATCTATTTCCTCACTTATGACTGAGTTTCGCTTGAAAGAAGTCCCGCTGCGCAAAGCGATCGAAAACTTTTTAAACTCACACTGTGTTACTTCGGTAACAATTTCTTTCCGGGTGTTTGAAATAAGAAAATGATCTTTGACGTTTTGATGCAAATTCTATATTTTTAACTTGTCCGGTCACACTCGCTTTTGCTACTGCCAATAGTTTCGCGCCGTTTCCTGTCTATGCCCTTATGCTCGACCTTTATGGGGTGTATGACCGGAGGCTGGATCGTGTCTCTTCATCTCTTTCGCAATGTATATGTTTGCCTCTTTCAGTTGATAACAACCTTTACGCCACCTAGCGGCACCTTTTCTAACTTGGTTTATCTACATATCTCGGTCGCTAGGTGACAGCAGTTGTGTTGTTTACCTTTTTCACGCAGCCAAAACAGTCAACACAAAAACGTGCTAACATACCCCACCCCGTCAATCCTAAGTTGCGCAGGATTTACTTAAAATACTGGCACGTTTCTATTTGATGCTTCTTCTAAGCGTTAAAGTGTGTATGGACAATATATGATGTATGGGTTGACTCAGTGCAGTGCTAATATAAATGTTCATAATTCCGGTGCTAACATTTCTGTTTCTATAGAGGCAAGTTTTACCACTGCTCGTTTCAAAAGTTTTCCAGACGCTGTCCTTACTACTGCTTGTCTCACTCGTCCGTCTCGCCCAGCTATTGTTTCTTCTACAATTGCTCTCACCCAATCCTTTCGACTTCCTTCCGTAATAAATACCAAGTTTCCGACCCTGATTGGTATGTTGTCATCTCGCCACTTTTTCCTAAGATTGAGGTTAGGAAAATATTCCTTCAACCATCTGTCCCACATTTCGCTAGATAGTTTCCGGCTTCTTTTGTAGCTGTTTTGGAGTGTATCAGCCAGATCTGGGCATGTTGCTAATGTTGATTTGGAGCCGGACGAATCTCCTAAAAGGAAATGGTTTGGTGTCAGTGCTTCTGCATCAGTGGTATTGTGTGGCATATAGAAAAGTGGTCGAGAGTTAATTAGACATTCCGCATCAATCAAGGCAGTATTTAGAATTTCATCATTCAATTTTCGACCATCAACAAATGCATTCATGGACTCTTTAACGCTCCTTACCATCCTCTCCCATACTCCGCCCATATGTGGTGCTGACGGCGGATTAAAGTTCCAGTTTGTGCGTGAGTTTGTGAAGGTGTCTGCCAATTTAGAATTTAATGCTGCTATTTCTCTTTTTAGCTCGTTGTTTGCACCAACAAAATTGGTTCCGTTGTCGGAGAATATCTCTATAGGCGGGCCCCTTCTCGACACAAACCTTCTGACAGCCATTATGCATGAATCAGTGGATAGGCTGAATGCAACCTCTAAATGAACCGCCCTCGTTACAAGACATGTAAACACAGCAACGTATCGTTTTTCGGTTCTTCTGGCGTTGACGACATCTAGCGGACCTAAGTAATCCACTCCAACATAGCTAAAAGGACGAGCATAGGATTGCAGCCTCGCGTTAGGTAGAGGTGCCATTCGGGGATTATATGGTTTGCATTTTTTTACCTTGCAATACTGACAGTCTCTCGCCCTTTTTCCAACCAAAACTCTCAGGTGGGGTACATAATATCTTTGGCGAATCTCGTTAACTACAGTCTCATGATTTGCATGTCCTAGTCTGCAGTGAAATGCATCGATGATAAGATTTGTCACTGGATGTTCTTTAGGCAAGATGATAGGATATCGAGCATCGTAAGCGATATGATTAGCGTTTGCAGTACGGCCATCGATTCGTAAAATGCCATGGTCGTCTATAGTTGGTGTCAGCTGGTACAATTTGCTATTGTGCTCCAGATTTTGTTCATGTGTTTCATTCGCCATAATCTTTAGCTCTCTCGGAAAGCTTTCTTGTTGCGCCACCTTTATAAGAGCCTGTTCGGCCTTTTGGTACTCGGAACTTTGTAAGGGCATTTGTTTGGTGGTTTGTGAACTCTTTATCATTTTTGCCTGACGTTTCGTGGGTATTAACGTTTCTAGTGGTAGTTTCAAAATTTTCCTGCGACAGTTACTTATGAATCGATATACGGTTGCTATAGTACGTACCAACACCGTCCATTTCGAGAACCTTTCTACTTCTATCAAGATGTTATTAGCAACTTCGCTATGCACATTAAGTGTTCTGCGTTGTTCGTTTGTCTTCGCTATTTCCTTCTGTTCCGGCCAATTGTCTGGCGGGAGATATAGGAATGAAGGACCATTGTACCACTTACTATCCTTGACTAGAAGGGTATCTTTGCTCCATTTGGTTAAGCAGTCCGCTGGATTTTCTTTTGAGGGAACGTGTTTCCACATGTGAGGCTCTGTTAGTGAGAGGATTTCACCTATCCTGCACGCTACAAATTGTTTGAATTCTCTAGTTGCTGATGCGATCCAGGAGAGCACGACTTCGGAATCAGTATGGAGGAATTTCTTACTTATGGGAAGAGTATGGTTCTCACTCACAGTACTCATTAATCTCGCGCCCATCAATGCTCCTTGCAGTTCCATTTGCGGGATCGTTAAATGTTTTAAGGGAGCTACTTTGCTTCGAGCCATCACCATCGAGCAGTGTACGCCGTGTTCATCTTCTACCCGGAAATAAGCTACACAGCCATACCCGAGTTCACTCGCATCGGTAAAAACATGTAGCTGTAGCGATTTGTACGCTTTAGAAGCAGTATTTCCAAAATAATACCTCGGTATTTCTATTTTGTAGATTAGAGGAATTAGGTCTACCCATCTTTGCCATTTTAGAAATTCGGCGTCAGCCATTTCTTCATCCCAACCAAGTTTTGCACGCCACAGGTCTTGCATGATCATACGACCATGTATTAGGATGGGAGCGAGTAGTCCCAATGGATCAAAAAGACTCATTATTATTCTCAGAGCAGTGCGTTTAGTAGGCCTTTTCTTTTCCTCGAGGTATGGTAATAGGTCGTCCCTCCAGGTTGCAGTAAACTTAAACGTGTCTCTTACTGGATCCCAGGCCATTCCTAACACTCGTTGTTGTTTTTCTACGTCTCCGTATTTGATTGTTACGGATTGGTTCGAGGTGTTTTCGAGACTATTTAAAACAGTTTGGCTGTTACTGACCCAATTTCGCATATTAAATCCGCCCTTAGAATGAATTAATTTTACTTCTTGTGCTCGTTTAATCGCTTCTTCTTCTGTATCGCAACTATCAAAATAATCATCCATGTATGTTTTCCCTTTTATGGCTGCAGCCGACTCAGGAAACTCAGTTGCATTTTCTTGCGCATTTCTATGCATGACATACTGTGCGGAGCAGGGTGAGCAAGATGCGCCGAAGGTCGCGACATCCATTATGTATACTGAAGGTGGTTGGCTAGGATCAGTCCGAAACAGGAACCTTTGTGCGTGCTTGTCTTCTTCACGAATTTTTATCTGGTGGAACATTTTTTCAATATCCCCACCGAAGGCCACTCGTCGTTCTCTAAATTGGCTTAAGACACTGGGGAGCGTTACTAGTAGATCTGGCCCTTTAAGTAGGAATGAGTTTAACGATACTCCGTTTACTTTTGCCGCTGCATCCCAAACTAAGCGTTTTTTGTCGGGTTTACGCGGGTGTCCTACGACATTCAATGGTAGATACCATACTCGGGAGGGGTTTGCTCCATGCACTTCCTGCTTTGTTGCCTTATGTGCGAATCCCATGTCTAGATATTGCTGAATTTGTTGGTGAACGTTCTGTCGCAGTTCTGGATCATTTGACAGCTTTCTTTCGAGACTTTGTAAGCGTTTTACAGCCATTGGGTAACTGTCAGGGAACACCACTTCATCTGTGTTCCAAAGTAGCCCTGTTACAAACCTCTCCTCTTGACGTTTAGTGGTAATCTCAAGCAAATGTCTGGCCCTAGCTATCTCACTTGTTTCAGGCAACGCGTTAAATTTAACACCAACCTCTTCTAATGTGAAATAATCACGGAGCAGCATGTTCAGGTCTCCGTCGCTGTCTTCAGTGTCGCGTTGCACCGCATTGCCGGGTTGCACCGGACCAATATGCTGCATCAAGACGCCGCTCGTCGTGTTGTTGTACGGTCCGTACACAGTCCATCCAAGAGGGCTCCTCACAGCGACCGGTTCGCCTGCCTGCCCCGTCCGGGTCTCCAGTGGTGTAAGCAGCTCCATGTATTGCAGCCCGATTAATAACTTTGGCTCAGCTTTCAGAAACGACGGGATCGGCAATTTCTGAAAGTGAGAAAAGTTATTTATTAGGATTTTGCGGTTTAGTTCTTGCTTCGGCAGACTTAGCTTTTCGACCGTACGAGCGCCGGAAAGCTCGTAACGTCTATCGTCGCCTCGCGCCGAAATCTGCACGTCTACTCGTTGTGATGCATTTTCCTTTCTCGTCACATCGGCTGTCCAGCTTAGTTCCAAGGGCTCTGGTCTTCCGCTTACGCCAAGGGTGTTGGCCAGGCTGGTTTCCATCAAGGTTAAGGATGAACCTTCATCCAGGAAAGCCAGAGTTTCTACACTTTTCGGTCCATAGTGCACTATGACTGGTACGATTCGGAACAGCACACCAGCCTTTGTCGTACCGTTATGGGCTAGTACCTCTGCACAACGTGTCGCTGACGGCAAATGCAGCAATGCGTTATGGCGAGCTTCGCACCCGTTTATCTCGCATCGGAATCGCGATAAGCAACGTCGTAGGCCATGTTGGTTAAGGCACAGCTTGCATAATCCATGCCGATCTACTACATCCAAACGGTTCTGCACATTCATTAGTCGGAACTCTTGACAGTTCCTCACTCGATGACCTGTATCACCACACGCAGGACATTTCCGCTCTTGCCAGGTGTAACGTCGTGGTTGTGCTAGGGTTCCCCTTTCAAGAGTATCAGTGTGATGGTGTGTTCGATAGCGAGGAGGAGGAGGGTTTGTGGGTTGTTGTGGAATATAATTGCACACTTCGCAGGCATGCTCCATCAATTCATCCATGAACTCACCAAATTGTTGCAAACTGATATGTGGAAGACCACATTTATATCGCGACCACTCCAGTCTCCTTGATGCTGGGAGTTTCTCTACTAGTTCTCCTAGTATTGCTGGGTTCTGTAGGTGGTCTTCTAAGTCTGCTGCTACTAGGTGGTCGCAGAAATGTTGCACTGCTAACCCGTATTTAATCAGCGACTCTAGGTTTTCTGGTTTGGGCGCTTCGGTTTGTCGTGCCTTGTCGATTAACTCTTGTACGATTAGGGCAGGACGTCCATAGAGTCGTTTCAACACTTTGATAATGTCTGGGACTGCGTTTGGCGTCGTGAGTTTTGATTGCACTGCCTCTCTAGCTGCACCATGAAGGCACTCTTCTAAGCGCAACAAATTTTCTCTATTATTTATTTATTTATTTATTTTTATTTTATTATTTGCTCGGCCACGTTGGGTTACAGCAATAGTGCTTACTGACTATAGTATAACAATTATTCACGAAGGAGTTGGAAGGAGTTTATGGTACGGAAAAGGAGCGAAGACGGGATCGGTAGACAGGATAGGATATGTTGAAATCGAACAGATCATAAGTACTATTAAAAGACGACATAGCTCTTACAAAAGGCTCATTGCGAGCAAAACGTGTACGACATATAGGTAACTGGAGACGAAAACGATAACGTAAGGTGCGACAAGGTGCATACAAATGTAAGCGCGACAGAAGTGAAGGGGTATCAATCGTATTGAGCAATATGCCAGCGACGAAAGAAGCCTGAGCGACCGAGAAGCGGTGCTCCAACTTGGCAAGGCCTAATAAAGTGCATCTATCCTCATACGAAGGAAGCGGAATAGAGTGATGACCCAGCGACCTACGAAATACGATCCTTGTAAAACGTCTCTGGATCCTCTCAATCCTTTGGAGCAGAGATAGTTGGACAGGAGACCAGATGACACAGGCATATTCCAGTACGGAACGGACCCAACAACAATAAAGGGACTTAAGACAAAAGGGATCACGAATTTCAGTGGACATGCGACAAATATAACCAAGACTTTTGTTGGCCTTGTTGATGACATAGTCCGTGTGCTCCTTGAAAGAAAGACTCGGGTCAAAGAAGACGCCAAGATCCTTAGACAAGGACGCACGGGGAATAGGGGCATCACAGACACTATAAGCATGAGTTATACTTGTAGAAGATCGGAAGAAAGACAAGACGGAACATTTTTGAGGACACAGGACTAAACCGTTAGAAGCACACCATGTAGAGAATTTACAGAGCCAGGATTGAAGGACTAGACAATCAGCTGTAGAAGATACAGGAAGAAAAATTTTAACGTCATCCGCATATAGCAAGAAGCCGTTAGGAGGAAGGATCGAAGTACAGTCATTGAGGAAGAGAATGAACAGTAAGGGACTAAGGACACTACCTTGAGGGACTCCCGAAGAACTAAGAAAGCATTCAGAGAAAGAGCCTCAGATTTTAACTGCATATGAACGATTCTCAAGATAGGAGTTGAACCACGGCAATATAGAGCCACCGAAACCTAGTTTTCGAAGCTTAGCAACAAGTAATGATAGAGGTATACTGTCAAATGCCGCTTTGAAATCGGTATAGATAGTGTCTACTTGCTTACCACTAGACAGATAGTGATATAGAGAAGACAAAAAACACATTAGGTTGGTGGACACTGAGCGATTGGGCATAAAGCCGTGTTGTTCCGTAGAAATATAATTTTTTACACAAGGCATTACAGATAAATGGACAATTGACTCGAGGATTTTAGAACACGCACAAATAATAGAAATGCCTCTGTAGTTTGATGCTAGTGTGCGGTCACCTTTCTTATAAATGGGAACAAGCCAAGCTAGTTTCCATTGACTAGGAAAAATCCCTACACTAAGCGAGCGAGAAAAAAGACGAGTGAGAATAGGAGTGAGGGTATTGCCACATTTTTTCAAAACACAGGCAGGGATGCCATCGGGGCCTGGTGAAAACGAAGTTTTAAGTTTGGATAAAGCGGATTTTACTAGGCTTTCACTTACAACGACTGAATTACATGATATCACATCAGAGGGCGTGTAAGACAAGCCTACGTCCAAAGGAACCTTAAAAGTACTAGGATCGACAAATACACTAGAGAAATGTTTGGCAAATAGGTTACATATATCAGGATTGGACGTAGCAGAGGACAGATCAAGAAACAGGGTGGATGGAAGGCTAGCAGAGCCTCGCCGAGAGTTCGCAAAACGAAAGAATGACCCAGGATCAATAGTGAAGCGCATTTGAAGACGCCGAACGTAGCGACGATACAGATGGCGATTAAGAAGACGATAAGCCTTAGCCGCATATTTATATACACAAAGATTGTGTAAAGTATTATTTAAACGGTAGGCGCGTTGAGCGCGGTTTTTGTCCGATTTTAATAGACGTAAAGCTCTGTTCGACCACTTAGGATTAGGAGCGGGTTTAAGGAGAGGACAGCAGGAAGGGAAGGCGGAAGTGATTACATTAGTAAACGCTGCTACAGCTTGATTAATGTCACAGTCAGCATTAATAAAGGACCAATCGGTATCGGCTAATATACGATGAAGCTTTTGGTAGTCCAATTTTCTAAAATTGAACATACGAGCCGTAGGTATTCGTTGGGAGGGTGCAGGGCGAGAGTGCGTAAGGAGCACGCTTGTCTCAAGAGCAGGATGATGATTGTCTAGCGCGACGAGTGGAACAGGTGAAGCTATGACGGGGGAGCAGCATTCCAAGAAGCCAGCATTGGCAAATAGAAGATCTAATTGTCTTCCGCGTATATTTTTTATGCCGGATAATTGCAGCAAACCGTTTACCGACATTCCATCAAGCAGAGAAACATTTTCACGAGATACACCAGTAGGAATGAACTGATTAACGCACGATGCCGACGGTTGCCAGGAGAGTGATGGTGAATTAAAATCACCAAGTAACACCATAAGATCATTTGGTTTAAGTTTGCCAGCAACGAAACTAACACTCTCATGTAAATCGTCAAGGACTACTTCGGAAGAACGCAAATCGGGTGGGATGTAAACGGCGCCGATATAGATTGCAAGGTTTTGAAGCTTAACAATTGTCCAAACAGACTCCAGCGAGTCGAACGGCAGTGATAAAGTTGACGTGTTCAGCACGGAAGAGCAGGCAATGAGTACACCACCACCACGGCAACGGTTACTGTTGAGAGAATTTCGGTCGCAGCGATAGATGACATACGCATCCTCCGAGATAAGAGAGGACGGAATTGAACCATCGAGCCATGTTTCAGTTAACACCAACACATCCATATCAAGCTCAGATAGAGAGAGGCGTAACTCGTCTAGTTTTGTGCGCAATCCTCTTACGTTTTGATAGTAGATGTTTAGTCGATCGATCGAAGGAATGAGAGAGCGAGATGCGCCGGGAGTGCTCTCGCTGCAAGTTATTAACGGCGGAAGAGAGTCGGACGGATTGTGTGTATTAGATGCAGGGTTAGCTTCCATCAATTCGGGTAAAGTCGGTAGTTCATGAAAATCTTCAGCCGGATCAGCCGGTTTACGCTTGCTGAAAGTACTGCGTATAAGGCAAGCTCATAGGACCATGATCGGGCGAAATAGTGAAATCAGCGTTTCGCAGTTGTGTCGTGTGGTTGATAGAAGGTGGCGATGAATGGTGATCCGATTCACGGGTAACAGGCGCAGAAGGTGCATGGGATGCTGCAGTAGTGGGTCGCCAAACATTGACGGAGCGGGGATTAAGGTTGATGAACTCCTTAAAAGTGATCCCGCGAGGCCAGGTTGAAGCAGCCAAAGCAATAGCCCGGTGCGAATCCGGTACACCAATTTTAAAAGATACGTAGGAGAGCGTAGAAAGATCCCGGTCGCGTCGTACAAGGCTGTATACCAAGATGTCGTCTGTCCCTATGTTGGAACAGGCCATTTCACGGATCGCTTCAATCGGAGTATCAGGAGCAATACGGGAGATAAAGACCCAAGTACGGGGTGGGCGTTCAGGAACGGTCGTAATATTGTTGTAGGACAACCCTGTACCCGATGACAGCATAGCGCGTGTAACGGTATTGGTAGGCGACGAGTCGGGAGAGCGATCCATCAATCGGCGTTTAGAAGGATTCTCACCAACAGCTTGATGGGTGAGCTTAGAGGCCGCAACTGGATTCGTGGTCGTTGAGTGCGTAGCAGGAATCGCGGAATGGTGAGCACTCGATGTAGTAGTATGCGTGGCAAGATGAGAGTTGAGCTTGTTCATTAGTGAGTTGAAGGAAGTGAGAAACTCACGGTGCATGAGATCAAGCCCCTTGATGCCATGCTTAACTTCATCAAGCGTTGTGAGTAGTGGAGCCTGTGAGTAGTTGCGTTCCATTGAGTGAGAAGCAGTAAGTGAGTCGATGAAATCTTTCACGGAACGAATTGATGATGCTGATTCCTGTTTCATCAAAGCTATCTCGTTTCTAAAACAATCCAGTGAAGAGGAAAGTTCGAGTCGCAAGCCAGCTGATGTCGCCTGCACAGAACGTGAGGTATCGCGGAAATCGGACTGCAACGATTCCAACAGGTAGGCAGCATCACGAGAAAGGCCGTGCGAAAAGCGTAAAGTGTCAACGGCCCGCAAACGCTGAGCACAATCCGCGCAAGCCCAGAATAGATTTTGTGACTTCTTAAAATCACGCAGGAGCGGGGTTGAAAGTCCAATGCACTTATCGTGGTAATAGTGTTCACACAGACCGAAGCACGGAATTGGATCGTTGCTAATAGCACCTTCACATTTCTTACAGATCACGGACGCCATCGCAAAATAGCGCAAAGTTCAACTGCACAATGAGTGGTCAAAACAACCGCAGGCGGATCGCAATGTTTATTTGTTGAACCGTACAATTCACAGGTGCCGCACAAATTTGTGATACGTGAACGCGCGAGTGCAAATTAACCGAACTAAAACAGTTCAAGCACTTAACCAAGAAACCGAAAAATCGCGGTAAAAATCAACTTGGAAATAGCAGAGTGAGAAAGCACAACCAGCCGCTATGAGTGACAAGTGACCGATTCCGCAATTATTAGAGAATCCGCAGGCTTCATTGGACTCGTTGTAGCAGCTTATGAACACGGCCCATTCTTTAGGAGAACCACTAAATTTTGGCAGCTGTTTTGGGTAGTGGTTCCTCGCAGTTATTTGGCTGGGGGTCAAGCCGTTTCTTTCCACCATCGCGTTTTCCAGATTATTTTCAGCTATTCGTCTTTTCGTTACTGGTGACGCTTCAGTTTGCGGATGAGTCTGCACTTGAGCAGGTTTAGCCAAAGCCTGATTTTGATCTCTTACCCAAATTTTTGCTCTTACACTTTTGCCACTTATGATGGAACATTCCGAGCCTTCGATGTCGAGCTGCTCCTCGAGTTGCATCCTGAGCTCCTCCTGCTCGAGCTCCATTTTGGCCATCTTTAGCTGGAACTCCTTCTCGGCCATTTTCTTCTCGAGTTCCTGTTTCTTGGCCAGGCGCTCTAAGGCGTTTCGCACAGATAGTTGAGAAGACGCTGAGCCGCCCCGTCTTGTGCTTGGTGCTTTAGATTTGGCCGTTTGGGGTGGACTTGGCTTATCCTGCACTACGGTTCGCTCCGAACTGCCACCCTCGCTATCAGCTGCTCCCTGCTTCTCTACATTCTGGCAGCTTTCAGCGGGCTTGTTGTCCTTTGCACTAACTTCCTCACGTAGCGTCGGTTTGGCCTCGCTTTTCCCGATCACAGGCACTTTCTTCACACACTGAACACAGAACCACTTTCTTTTCGCTACGTTTGCGGTGACGCCAGCACACCCGTAATGGTACCACTTCGCGCAACCGTCGCACAGCACCATATCGTCCACGGTGTTCGCTTTATCGCAGGCACCACAATCGAAGCGATTTTCTTCACTCTGCATTTTTATGCCGTAAATTTATAACTCGCGAAAATACAAGTGTGAAAGTTAAAAACTTTGTTACTTCGGTAACAATTTCTTTCCGGGTGTTTGAAATAAGAAAATGATCTTTGACGTTTTGATGCAAATTCTATATTTTTAACTTGTCCGGTCACACTCGCTTTTGCTACTGCCAATAGTTTCGCGCCGTTTCCTGTCTATGCCCTTATGCTCGACCTTTATGGGGTGTATGACCGGAGGCTGGATCGTGTCTCTTCATCTCTTTCGCAATGTATATGTTTGCCTCTTTCAGTTGATAACAACCTTTACGCCACCTAGCGGCACCTTTTCTAACTTGGTTTATCTACATATCTCGGTCGCTAGGTGACAGCAGTTGTGTTGTTTACCTTTTTCACGCAGCCAAAACAGTCAACACAAAAACGTGCTAACACACTGCAAACATATTTCACAGCGCATGGCTGTGAAATATTTCGCATTCAAAATTGTTGCAAATTTATAAATGAAATATTTCGAAATTTTCAGCGCTGAAATTTTTGGATTGATATATTTCTTCGATCGGAATCCAAGCGTTTTCCCTGACATTTCTGCTCGCTTTTTCGATCGGTTTTGGCGGAAAGCGATCTAAAATCCGAGCTACAAAACTGCTCGATTTTGTCGTGCGGGGTGCAAACAAAACAGTTTTTGAAGCGTTTTAAAAAGGGTCCAAAAAGACGTTGTTTTTTGGGCTATGGGGCAAGAGTGCCACTCGTATGGGGCAAGACGGCCACCTGGTTAAAATAACCGTATTTCTTTGATAATTGGAAATTATTACGTTTATACCACTAGTGTATGTATTCCTACATGTCTTGAGTCACCAATGAACCCCTTTTCATCACAAACTGTATCGCAATATGGGTTGTTGCTGGTCTGTTTTTCCGGAGTAGAATCCGCTCGTAAAAGCGCACCATACCGCAGCACGCTACAACAATGTTTACATTTTTGACATCTCGCGCCTATGAAAGATGATGGCACACTTGCCCCAAATAGAGATGGCTCTTTTGTCCCCAAAAGTTGTAACTTTTTTGAAATTGAATTTTTAAGTGACAAAATAAAAGTTTTTTTCAACCAACCCCACAAAAAATTTCACGTTTTCTCAACTATACGGTGGTGTAAATATTTTCTCGGTTGATTGTTCGCATGATTTTTAAGCTTATTTGGTTGGATTCAAAAATTATAATATTCTGCTCAATTTTGAAACTCAACATAAATCAGTTCAAAACAATGGGAAACATCGATTGATCTATATGAAATTTGGCTCAGTATACCTAGTCATTGGAAAGCAAGCAACTGTATACAAAATTGATCATGAAACTAAAGTTTTCAAGGAAAAATGCTTGGTGGCACTCTTGCCCCGTATGGCACACTTGCCCCAAATTCCGCTACATCGACAACTCGAGGGGTAAAACGTGCTCGAATTACGCAGGATTGTGCAAATAGTGTACTAGGAGAGTTATTTGTTCTTACGTCCAAAGTAATGAAACGCCAAATTGAAAAACAAAAAATCAATCGGATGCATTTGAAAAATACGTGCATTGCAAAAGTAAAATCCCATGCATAGGTCGCAAATAGAAAGCCGGATTATTCAAAGGATTGCGGAATATCCGGATATAAACACTGAAGAAGAATATTTGGAGGAGGAAAACGAAAAGGATTTGCAATAATTTAGCCTATTTTTTAATTATTGTAAGCTGTGTTTAATTGATTGAGCCGGTCTCGTGGTACAGTCGTCAACTAGTATGACTTAACAACATGCCCGTCATGGGTTCAAGCCCCAAATAGACCGTGTTGCCATACGTAGGACTGACTATCCTGCTATGGGTGGTAATCTTAAAAAAGTCACTGAAAGCCAACCCAAGTGGTACAGGCAGGCCCTGACCGACAACGATTGTTTAGGCCAAGAGAAGAAGAAGTTTAATTTATAAATATTAATATCGTCAGCTATACAAATAAAACATTGGGGTTCACGATTCTAGTTAGTTTTTTGTATGGAGTTTGATAGTTGGAGGCTGAAATCATGTAAACACTCCATACAAAACCACACAAAAAACTAGCCTGCAATTTTCGGTCTAGAAAATTTTAGCCTAAAAGCTAGAATTAGATTCGAGTACCTGCTCGAAAACACGGGTTTGTTTACATTTATCCCAAGGTGCATTAAAAAAATCAGGTGATCGAATCTGGAATCAAAGTGTATGTAGTCCAGGTGGTCTCATAGCATTTTTTATAATCAGATTTGAAACCCAGTCAGACAAATCGGACTTAATTTACCCCTATCTTACCGCTAAATCACCGGTATTTTAAGAGTAATTTAATGGTAAATTAGCAGTCCTTAATTAACCCATTCGAGCAGTTTTGACAGATCCTATTCCTTCCTCTATTTTATTTTTATTTTTGTCGGCCAAATTGTTAAAAAATAACACGAAATGTATTATATTACAGTTGAATGCTTTTATTCAATCATTGTCCTTAACTTATACAAACGATTACATTGTATTTTTTTAGCAAACTCGACTTGAACAGCCGCTTCACCCGGAGAAGGTGGTGCACAAATAGCACTGATAAAGGCAATTTCTCGGCTGTTTTTTACATTTTACAGTTTTAAACACACCGCCGATGTCTTCTTCCACTAAAAGATCATTAAAACAACACTCTTTTTGTTCTACTTTACATCTTTTCACTGACAACAAACGACAACACTTCGTACCGCTAAATTGCTCTTAAATTACTGTTATGACAGACACAAAACTGCTCGAATGGGTAAATTAACATAAGGCTGTCTGACTGGGTATCACTTTTTGACAGAACGAGTGAAAACTTTTGCTCCAACGAGCTTTCTGGAGGCTTGACGAATACTCAAAACACTCTTACAATCTTCATTCAGAAGCAGAAGCGATAAAAATCAGCCTTCTAAATTCATACACCTTGGGATAAGCCCAACTGTATATTATACTCACTTAGATAGCTGCTCGAAAACTGCTATACAATGCAAACAGCTGACACCCGCTGCGCAAAGCGATCGAAAACTTCTCAAACTCAAACTGCAAACATATTTCACATCCCATGGCTGTGAAATATTTCGCATTCAAATTTGTTGCAAATTTATAAATGAAATATTTCGAATGTTTCAGCGCTGAAATTTTAGGATTGAAATATTTCTTCGATCGGAATCCAAGCGTTTTCCCTGACATCCCGCACGACAAAATCGAGCAGTTTTGTAGTTCGGATTTTCGATCGCTTTCCGACAAAAGCGATCGAAAAAGCGAGCAGAAATGTCAGGGAAAACGCTTGGATTCCGATCGAAGAAATATTTCAATCCTAAAATTTCACAGCTGAAAATTTCGAAATATTTCATCTATAAATTTGCAACAATTTTGAATGCGAAATATTTCACAGTCATGAGCTATGAAATATGTTTGCAGTTTGAGATTGAGAAGTTTTCGATCGCTTTGCGCAGCGGGATTTCTACTCGCTTTTTCGTTCGCTTTTGGTGGAAAGCGATCGAAAATCCGAGCTACAAAACTGCTCGATTTTGTCGTGCGGGCAGGCTGAAATTTCAGCCTAAGAGCTTTAAACGGAAAGGGCCCCATTTTTTGACAAACATATTCATTTATTTGACCAACAAGTGACTCGCCGAAGTACATCACTTGGTTTAGTTTTTGGTCTGTAAATGAAACATCAGCTTTTAGTTGACAAATCGAAACAGCAGCAAATTCCCTTATGGCCCCCAGGATGCAAGTAAACTTTTCTTGCTTATTTGAATGAGTATCTGAATTTTCTGGTAAGGTTTTATAATTTTCAGTTGACTGAAGAGTATCATCCGTCAGTTTATGGCTTGAAATTGGACCCTACAGGCAAAGAGAGCGAAATTTACAGGCGAGGGGCATGTAGAAACAGGGGGAAGGGGTTCGGTCGATTTTGTATTGGCCGCCATAGTCGAGCCGCAGTGACTTACGAGCCGCACTTCAAATTACATCGAGCGCCCGGGACTTAGGCTAAAACGCGCGCGGCCTCACACTGCGAAGGCTTGAACTGTACTGACGATTTTGTGTGGTAGCAAGAAAGGGAACGCACGAGGAACACTCGCTGCACTAGTGCGAGCGAGACACCGACACCAGCAAACCGCTTCGAGAAAACCATACTGAGCGCGCTGTCTGAAATTAAACGCACACATACACAGATGTGTAATAGTGTGAGTGCAAAAACTCTGTAAAAATCAAAACACGCTCTCGCCTCTGAGCAATTCCGCGTATTTCCAACCGTCTCCCCCTGCTTCTACATGCCCCTCGCCTGAAAGACGCACACTTTTACATTCTCATTGCTAGAAGGGGATCCAACATCACATTGTTTTTAGTTGGAAATAGTGACAACGGGTGTTTTGTGGTTATATAGTGCTTTAAGTTTCTACAAGTCCGGGAGCTCGTACGGAAACCTCTTTTCATATTAGTGTAGTGGACGAGATTCTTTTCGAACTCCTTTTTCATATAATGGATGTTAAGATGACGTCGTAAGCCATCAACATATCCCTCAACCAGTTGCTTGCAACAGGAACACTGCAACACGTCTGCCATTTTTCTTCTGAAACAATCAAACATTCTGGTTAAAATCACTTATACTTACTGTTTCGTTGAACAACAGTCAAACCCAAAAACGCGACGACTTTAAAGATCTCTTTACATGATTTATTTTCCCAAAAGCTTGACAAACGGAGAAGCACAGTAAAAAAACTTCTGTCTGGTCTTACGGTTAGAATAAAAAGAGCCGCTGCACTCTCCCAAATAGAATTGGAGCGTTACGTTTCGCGATTTTTGTATGGAGGCGTTACTGCTCGCTACCTGCTCATAACACTGCTCGATAGCAATCCTTAGTGAGCAGGTAGCGTGTAACATTCTATGTAAGCTCAATGAAAGCTCAAAGCTCAAGCGTTACTTAGCGAGTGCTCGAACCACAGTATAGCGCTGTGGGTTCTGTATTCGGATGTAAACAAAAACACACACACTTTTTTCAAATTTCGATGCACATTGTTCAGTACAACGATAAAATGTATTTTATTTAGCTATTATTCAATACTTACATGCCCCAATATATGGTTTTACACGTTTAAATACGATTTCAACCATCACTTTGGATGGTATCAACGGATGCCGACGGCGTTGTTGTCTCTGCGTCAGGCACATGTATTGCTGCCGCTTTTAATGCTCGGGTAAATCTTATGTTAGCTGTATTACAACGATTAAACGCACTAATTGTACCACTTGCAAAGCGATACAAATAAAATAAAACACATAATACACCGTACAACACACTTTTTAACAATACTTGCACATAAAAACCACTTGTCGATGCGGTGATCCAATGTCCTGTTTGCAGTGGAAAAATAACAAGGAAAGATTAGAATGCTTTCATATATGATATTATTTTATAATACTTTCCTTTCCATGCTATTTTGTGGTGTATGGCAACGTTGGTTTGCTTGAAGATACACAACGACCGGTGTGTTGGTCCAGTTGAGAATGTGCCGATCACGATCACAGCCGGCTTTAGTGATTGTTGTAGAAACTGTAACAAAGATCAATATCATTAAATCTGCATTATTTTTACAATTCATTGTGATTTAAAAAGTAAAACATTTCATCTTACCGGCGTCGTATTCCGTCGGCATACACACACACACAGCTGCTCAACCATACTCGGACGAATGTTGCCAAATTTCGGGATGAAATTATGTTTTTCCTGTGGAATAATGTGTTCAAGCATTAAAAGATAGTTTATTTACTGAAATATGCACAGAACACTTACCTTTTCTCGACTTTTCACATAAAATTTCACGATTATTCTGTACACAATCTTTACGGGCGGTTGTCCGTGTTTGTTTACGTTTCTAACTTGACAGATATGCGAGCTGTCATGTGACGAAGCGAAATACATTCAAACCTCGCCAATTGCAAGTCTGCTTTTTCAATTGAATACAAAAAAATCCGAGTTGTTCATATAAATATGAGAATAAGTCAGTTAATCCACATTGTATAAAATAATAAACATGAAAAAATACGCAGACATTAGTCGTGTTGCATAAAAAATGTCTTTTTAATAAACAAAATCTATCTTTTTTGTAGACATATGATATAAATGCAATTGACAAGTTCTAATTGTATCATATATACAGGCGGTCCCCCAGATACACGGTACCTCTTATACGCGGATTCGGAGATACGCGGTTTTCTAAATTTGACAGTTCTTTGAGCAAATTGTGCTGATTTGACACATAAATTGTATATTGCCAAATAATTTCCATTTCGATCGAATGTTAAAAACTATTTCAAAAAAGTTTAAAACTGTTATATTCAGTCAGAATCTTATCAAATAACTCATAAAGTGACTAAAACCGCCCCCTACTTGCAAAATTACACGAAAATTAGTGAAATTTTAGCTGAAAATCACGAGATTCGACTTACGCGGAAATTCGAGATACGCGGTATTTTGCGGCCGTTTTTGGTCCCCACTAACCGTGTATCTCGGGGACCGCCTGTATTGCTATTTTCAAAGCGGTTTAAGTTAAAACAATAAGTGTTTTTTTTAATAATCAGAAAAATAATTATAAACATAATAATGATAAAAATGTATTTTATTACATACACGTACAACGGTAACCTAACTAGTAAGCATGTACATGCACAAGTGTAATTAATTAATACATTTTTTTTTATCCCTATATGAGTGTTATTAAGTGAAACAGACAATTTACTCTGTTCATTTTTCAATTCTTCAAGACAATGTTTTTTTAATATATACATGTGAGTTTGTTTTGAAAACATGTTAAAAAATATTCAAAAAAAAAGTAACATGTACATAAATGTATATTTGAATAAATATATTACCGCTTACCATAACTATATAGACAATATAGTTAAAATATATATAAAATATAAAAAAAAATATGTATAAATATATAAAATATTAATATAAATATATATATATATATATATATATATATATATATATATATATATATATATATATATATATATATATATATATATATATATATATATATATATATATATATATATATATATATATATATATATATATATGTGTGTTGTTAATATAATTATTTTTTATATCATTAAACCGATGCCGGAAACCTTTATTTTTTTCATTAAACTTTAGTTCAAGTTTTTGTTAATTTTGTGTTAACATATGTGCTGAATCGTAATGAAACATCCAAAACTCATCTTTTCCAAATTCAGTTGGAACATTTCGCTTTGCTTTTCATTCTAAGTCAGAATGTATGGGGTGCGCGGTACGGGTAAGAAGAACATAGGGGCGGGGGTACAAATAAACGCATCACAACATCAATGTTTGGGTGAGACGGTGATGGTGTGAAACGCTTCTTGCTTCAAGCTCTTGCGGTAACAGCGTTAAAGGCAACAACAACAACAGAGAATAACGCATCGCGTAGAAACAAACACACCGTTCGTGGGTATATCAGGGGGGGAAACAACGGGAAAAGCTTAATTCTCTCTCAGCGATGCCGCTTGGGCTGTTTCTTTCCGTCCCGTCAAAAATTGCGAGGGTTGCGAGTAGTATAATCTGCTCGAAATCTTAAAGGCCGGGGGACACTGTCCGTACTCGCTAGGGTAATTTCGATTTTAACTAGCGCATCTGGCGGCGGCTGGTGGAAGCTTTTTTTGGTCATCGAGGGAATGGTCATGCCGAATATCAAAATTAAGTAGTTTTTTCCAGAGTTTTTGGTCATAAAAATGGATGCAATGCGTGCAAAACATATGCATCTACCTTTTACAAAACTAGTCTTCTCCGATTTAAGTAAAACAACATAAAAAAACACATTTTCTAAAGCGGCTTCAAATTGTTTGCCAAATTGCTTCCGACAGCCGCCGCCAGATGCGCTAGTGAAAATCGAAATTACACTTCGGATTACGATCAATGTAGCCCGGCCTTAAGGTATTTTAAATACAGTGAACCCTCTCTTATTTGAGAGGCGATGGGACTGTCGAATAAGAGGGGTTTTCAAATTAGAGAGGTCGAATTAGAGAGGTTGAAAGTGAATGAAAGGTCCATACAAACAAGAAAGAGACAGAACATTTAGAATGCAGCCGTAACTCTTGCTATAGGAAACTGTGCATACGATTGCCAATTTGAGCATACATCATTCGATAACCATGGCAACGCCATACACAAATAAGAGGGACACAGATTTCAGAGGTTTTCCAAATTAGAGGAACAAAAATGTACTGGAAATCAAGGGACTGTGCAAAATGTTCAAATAAGAGAGGTTTTTCAAATTGGAGAGGTGTCAAATAAGAGAGGGTTCACTGTAATCTTTATTTTTTATTCATTTTTTTACGATGTTATTTGTCAAAAAGATTACTATTTCAATTACAGCAATTATCCGCAGTACGCGATACTCGATATACGTGAATTCGCAGTACGCGGTTCCTCTAAATTTGACAGCTCCATGTGTTTTTTGTAAATATTTGGATTCTTTGAAATATTTTATTCTCTTTTTGAATTTCCTTAATACTCTGAAAGAATTTTTCATTAAATTTGTGCAAAAGATACCTATTTGACAACAAAAAACATTAATGCCAAACTCTGTGGTGATATTTGTCAACCCTCGAACCGGTAGTGTAAACTATTTTTCGATATGAATCCTTTTTCGCGAAACTCGAGATACGGTATGGTGCTCGGTCCCGTACGTTAGCGTATATCGGATAATGACTGTATTGTGGATTTTTGCAAAATAAAATGTCAAAATTCAGACTTTTAGCATGCTACAAAAAACAATGCAAATACAAAAATCCATAAAATATAAAATAGTGATCTGTTTCACACCTAATTAGTGTTGGGTCAAGTAGCTCTTTTGCAAGAGCGGAGCGCACTAAAGTGTGCGGTTTGTGCGATGCGCTCCCAGGAGCAAAATTTCGCACTTTACTGAGCGCTGCACGCAGGAACGATTGTGCGATGCGCTCCCAGGAGCCAAGGTTCGCAATTCAGGGAGCGCTACACGCAGGAGCGAAGTTTCGCACCACAAGTAGCGCTGCACGGAGTAGCAATTGTGCAATGCGCTCCCAGGAGCAAAGTTTGGCACCACAAGTAGCGCTGCACGCAGGAGCAATTGTGCAATGCGCTCCCAGGAGCAAAGTTTCGCACCATACGGAGTGCTGCACACAGGGCTGCGTATGTGCGATGCGCTGCCTGGAGCGAAAATGCTCTCCGTCAGGATAAATTGAAACAATGAGCTAGAAGATGTGCGCTTGAAAGCTTCGCACAGAATATGATGGCTTGCATAAATCCAGGCTTTAACTTGCGGAATGTGAGCGGAATGCGCCAATTATTTTTACTCACCTGTTTGAAAGAAATTATTTTCTTATGAGTCGAGTGACAAAAAGTTTATATAACGTAATACATACATAATTGGCCTATTCCTTTGCGGGCCGGATTTTCAATAAAATTTATTTTGAATATGTGTAGTGTGTAATGTGTTTATATGAGTGTGTATATGTTTATTATAATTGAAATTGAATACAGTAATAGAAAATAATTGATTGTACAGTCATTATATCTTAGCCCATATCCGCCTCTCACTTCTGCATTCTCCTTCTTTCTTACATTTTGTTTTGTTTAATAAACAAAATTTTGCTTAGCTTGCTTGAATGCAATCTATTTCGTTTACAAGATTCAATGTCGCCTGCCTTTGAAAAAAACCCTTTCACATGGCACAGAAGAGGCTGGGATGCAAAGAATGCGAAGCATTAGGTCGTATAATCTCGCATACTTGTTTTTGTGTAATTTCCACCATTCAAGAGGGTTGTCCGCTCTATGTGACAATGGCTTGGCCAAGTAATTGTCTAGTTCCTTCTGAGTTTCAGTTCGCGTATGTAAATAACTTGGGAATCATTTTGTTCGGTATCGAAATCTTTCCAAATACTATTGGTAATGAGATCCTCACTAATTGCATCTTCAGTTTCGTTAACAGTTTTTATTTGAATTCATTGGTTTGTGTAGGCAATGTGTCTAATAGTAGCAATATATGTTTGCAGCTTTGCTGAAATCCTGTGTCGCTTTGGAATCCTTTTTGTTTGAACCGGGGGTCCAAAATGGTGGCTTGCTTAACAACATTTAGATGCAAATTATAGCTAAGAATAGCAAGTGAAGATACAATTGGATGTTTATTGGAATAAAAACGTTCCAGCATATGGAACGTTGAATTCCAGCGTGTAGGAACATCCAACATAAGTTTAACTGGGAATGAATGAGGTTTTTTGATTTAGTAACTAAAGAAAATTCTGCTGAACAAACAATAACGTTGTCCAAAATGCGTCCACGTAAATAACGAAAAGAAATCTCTGTCAAAGAGTAGATCTAACGTGCTGGATAGTCTTTCATGTACATCACTGATACCTTTCAATATGTTTACAAGCAGGTATATTGTTTCTGCCATGAAAATTATGTTCGTCTTAAGTTTTTCTTCCATTTCCTCAAGCATTTCTAGGGTTTCTAATCTTCTAAAATGTCCCTGTAAGCTCTCAGAATTTTTCATGTCGCTTGTGGCTGACCTCTTGTGAAGTGTGGCAACATACTTTTGATAAAAAGTCTATTTTTTCTCTAAACGTTCTAACTGTGTATCTCGAGGTGAATTTTTTTAAAGGATCGGATGTTTGGTGTTGGAAATGGGTAAGGAACTGGTTCGAGAAGGTACGACGGGAACAGGCGAAGCAACATCGACGGAAGAATTTAGGAGTTTGGGAGTTGTGATTTTGGGAGGCAGAGAAGGGAATGAAATGTTGTGAACTCCAGAAGAACTTGGAAAGGATAAGGACGTGGTGCGAACAAGCAGGGGAGGTGAATTTAATATGTCACCTGGAGATACACTAACCGGAGCGCGCGATTGCTGTTTTTCTGCTGGACCAATTAGCCTGAGATGGTTTTTATGTTGATGCTGTACGATGTTGTTGTTGCTGCTGTTGTTGTTGACCGGAGCTTCAGACATTTTCCTATAAAAGTAAAACCAATTCAATTTCTTTTGTTCTCAATTAAAGCAGCTCACGCAAATCCCAAAAGCAGTATATATCATTGAGATAGTGCTGGCTAAACGATGGAATTGCGATCAAATCTGCGTAAGTACACAACATTGAATAACACACCTGTATATAATTTTTGATACTATAATTCACAGCTATGTACGGAGTCAATACACTAGGATCTTTGGAGAGAAACTTGAAAAGTAGGCGGGGTCTCAAACCGATGCGAACACTAGAATAAATAGAATGTTTACAATTACATAACCCATCTTTTATTTTCGCCTGCTGTCACAAATTTGCCATTGGTTTCAATGTGTGCGTGTCTCTGCGAAAATTAGGACCTGTGTGCGTGCAATCCCATCTCCCGCTAAGCTGAAAACGGGAGCCCACTGCGCAAATTCGAGCAGTTTCCTGCGCAGGAAATGTACCAAGGCAGCGCAGATTTTGGCCCGTTCCCCGCGCTGGACTTCAGCGATTCCTGCGCTGGGTCGAGCAAGTTTAGCGCCATCTGTTGGCGAAATGGACGAACTATTTATGGCGGCGGAGCAAAAACAACGGTCAAAAAATTTAAAATTATTGGCGCCCATTTTTTCGTCCGCTTCTTCTCCCTCCCTCACCCTGCCTTACCTTACTTGTGTACTTGCGGCGCTTCTGCCCGTGCTTTCCGCCGCCAGCTGATTGGTTGTTGTGGTGTATGCGTTGGTTCATATATGTGCATTGCGGTTGTGTATTGTTATTATTATTATTATTTATTAATCTTCAACGGGCCGTATGGCCTAATTAAGATGTAACAGTTCAAAAAAAAAAAAACATAGCAAAAACAAGATTTGCATCGCAATTCACTGCGGCCACGGCAAAATCCGGAGACGTTCCTTGAAGCACTGAGTTGAGATGTCGAAGTCGAAGCAATCCGAGACAGTGTTGAAGACAGCCGACATGCGGAACATAGGGTCAGACCGACCAGCACTGGAACGGGGTTGAGCGAGCCGTAGAGTTTCTCTAGACCTAAGTGTTCGGGATGGTGCATAGATATCGACTCGATGCAACAAAGGCAATGAGTCGATAGAGCCATTTAGCAATCCAGCGATAAAAGAGCACTGTGCATTGCGTCTTCTAACCGAAAGAGGTTCAAGGCCTAGAAGACGGCACCGCGCAGCATACGGAGGAAGATTATTGCGATCCTGCCAGGGAAGTAGGCGTAGGGCATATCTCGTGAGCTTACGTTGAATCGCCTCAAGTCGAGCAATTGAAGAAGCGGTAGTTGGGCTCCAGACTACGCACGAATATTCCAGAACCGAACGAACGATACAGTTGTACACAGCTTTGATGCACATGGGGTTGCGGAATTCATTAGTTGTCCGGATAACCACGCCAAGTAATTGATTTCCTCTGGCTACAACGTCATCGATATGCTGTTTAAAGTTCAAACTAGAGTCAAGCAGAACGCCCAGGTCTTTGGCATGATTCTGTCGATTAAGTGCAGTGCCGTCCATGAAGTAGGTCCCAGTCACTGGGCTCCTGCATCGACTAAAAGACACACAGTAGCATTTCTCGATGCAGATAGTCAGTCCATTACGCTTGCACCACGAACATAAAATTTCGATGCAGTCTTGCAGGAATGTACAATCACCTGTGTTGTGAATAGACGCAAAAATTTTTGCATCGTCGGCAAACAGACTTATACTGTCGGGAGGTAAAGCGAGGGTAACATCGTTGATAAACAATATGAAGAGAAGCGGGCCAATATTGCTTCCTTGTGGCACAACCGAGCTGCTGACTATTTCTTTGGACATGTGCTTTTCAATTTTCACGATGTATGTGCGATTAATTAGTTACGACTTAAGCCACTGTACGAGCGGGCTGGGAACTCCTAGCTTATCGAGTTTAGCGAGAAGAATTGCGTGCGGAAGAGAGTCGAATGCTGCTTTTAGGTCTGTGTAAATTGCATCGACTTGAGCTCCGGCATCAATTTGACTAGTGCAATAGGTTACAAATTCAACCAGGTTCGTGGTAGTCGACTTTTTTGGCACGAATCCATGTTGATACGGACTTAGGTAGCTGCGGCATGCATGTAGCAGATTTTTGTATATCACTAGTTCGAACACCTTGGCAATGGCACACAAGGATGTAATACCCCGGTAGTTGATGGCATCTGTCCTGTCGCCCTTTTTGTAAATAGGAACCATCCAAGATTTCCTCCATGCTTTGGGAAAGTAGCCATTGGCTAATTGGTGGGTGTTAGCATTTATTAATTTGTGTGTGACCTTGAGACGCTGTGGGAGAAGCTGGATTGGGATTCAAAGTGTTATCGGTGTATTGATGATTTATTTTATTTCGTGCCGCTGCTGATGAGACCATTCGATGCCCCTGCCAGTTGAGGGTGAAGAAGCCTATTTAAAACAAGCGTAGGAGAACGTCTAACACTAATCTAATATTTTTTTATTTGAACATGTTTGATGCTTCAACGACCTTCTAAGCATCATGTAGCACAATGTATAGTGGCTATATATTTTTTTTTAATGTGCCGAAATTTGTTTCGAGTTTTCGGGTCCCGATACACGCACACACACAGCGCGAGGAAAGTGACCGTTCACTCTATCATGCCGCGATCCCCCACCCCGCCCGGCGCTTTGGATGATGATGCGCTATATGATAGCTGATGAAAGCGGAAGGGGAGGGGGGGGGTTCGGTGGGGGGTGCGTGCTTGCATGCGCGCTTTCTTGGTAGGTGCGTTTGATGGTAGGTGCGTTCTCGCGTGCGCGCGTTCGTAGGTGCCTTATCGCGTGCGCGACCGCGCGCGCGCGCGTTTGTGTGCGCTCACGCGCGTGTGTGTGTGTGTGTGTGTGTGTGTGTGTGTGAGTTTGCGCGCGCGTGTTTGTGTGTTTGTGTGTGTGTGTGTGCGTGCGTTTGGAAACCCCAAAACTATTTTATTCTGATGCGTACATTTTCATCCGCTACGGCTACAAAATACCACGCATTTTCGATCTCGCTACCTGAGAGACAACACAACCATTGGCATTGGCATCTTTGCGATCGGCTCTGCTGTTGGGGGTATCAAAAAGACACACGATCTAAGCAAACGTGCGTGTGATATGTTGGACATTTATTTCTAATTCAGCTAGCGGACGCAAGTGGAAACAACATTTTGAATTGAATCCATACAAAAGAGGATTCTGGATTTGTTTATTACGGTGCGCGTATGGTGCTGCACCTGTCCGTCCAGAATCTGGTGGCTTGTTGGTTTGGAGTAGTTATCATGACGCCGATTGCCCGGCAATGCCTTGGAATGGGTTCGGATCGGTAGGTTCATGTTTTGGTCGAGTGCATTCCGTGTATTTGTCTCGTCACAGCGGTAGACCGGCAGCAACAAAGTCAAAACAAAAACCTTCCCCGAGTGTGGACTGCTATGCTAAGTTCTTCTTCTTCTTATTATTAATATTATTATTGGCGTAATAGCCAACGCGATCATGAAGGCCTTTACAAGTCTTGAGTACCACGTAGCCGGATAGTCACCTCTTGCTACGGCGGACGGTTCATACGCGGTTAGAACCCACGACGGGCATGCAGATGTGCGGAATGATGGCGGTGTCGCGGGCCCGCTCCTATCCAGTGTGCAACTTGCATACTGCCACACTGTCTCCTGCTCGATGCATACGCTGCAGGCAGAGGGAAAGATGCACCTCCACGATAAAAAAAAACACGGCCATGAACCAGCGGCGGACCTAACGATAGGCGGACTAGGCGGTCGCCGAAGATCTCTAGTCTGTAGTATGCCGTATGTCTAAAAGTGGACAGATTATTAGCGACAAGGGCCCCCGGAAAGATGGTCTTTAGGGCTCCGTGGCTGGAGAACCATTTGCACCTCCCCTCCCCCCATGGCTACTACAATTTTAGGGCCTGTGACCGATGATCGTGGGTCGACGAGCTGCTCGACAAATTTGCCGTTGGAGGGAAAAAGATGGCATGATAAAATTCTCCGAACGGCATGATTTCTTCCGTCGCTTTGCGCAGCGGGAGATATAAATAGAAATGAGCAAAAAACTGCTCGATTTTTCTACTTGGGTACTCGCAACCCTCCCCGCTTCGCAAACGATCGAAAACTTCTCAGACTCAAACTGCAAAGATATTTCACAGCCCATGGCTGTGAAATATTTCGCATTCAAAATTGTTGCAAATTTATAAATGAAATATTTCGAGATTTTCAGCGCTGAAATTTTTGGATTGATATCCCGCTGCGCAAAGCGATCGAAAACTTCTCAAACTCAAACTTCAAACATATTTCACAGCACATGGCTGTGAAATATTTCGCATTCGAAATTGTTGCAAATTTTTAAATGAAATATTTCGAAATTTTCAGCGCTGAAATTTTTGGATTGAAATATTTCTTCGATCAGAATCCAAGCGTTTTCCCTGACATTTCTGCTCGCTTTTTCGATCGCTTTTGGCGGAAAGCGATCGAAAATCCGAGCCATAAAACTGCTCGATTTTGTCGTGCGGGATATTATTTCTTCGATCGGAATCCAAGCGAATCCCTGACATTTCTGCTCGCTTTTTCGATCGCTTTTGGCGGAGAGCGATCGAAAATCCGAGCTACAAAACTGCTCGATTTTGTCGTGCGGGTCGCAATGTTTGACGGGTACGGATGGTTCACGCGTCCCTGGCGTATATATCCAATGCGCAGCTAAAATAGAAAGAGTTTGTTATACTTGTTCAGTGCCACTTGAATCACTCGATCATGGTATCACATGCTCATACTGTGATGGCCTCCACCACATTACGTGCACTAATTTGCCCTTGACGGTGATCGAAGAGGTAAGACGGACAGCCTCTCTTTATTGGAGTTGCCCCGGGTGTACGAGCGCGATCGCTAACTCGCGTAGTAAGGCAATCAAGGGTTGGGAATACAGGCGCTATAGGTGCGGTAAACCAAGCTCCCAGCCGGTGCTCCAATGCCATTGCCCTCAGATTCTCTTCTGAGTGGTAAGCGCAGAAGACTGGCTTCCGTGGACGCAATAACGTCTTGAAACATTGTTGTTGATAATGTTCCTACACCAGCTATCACAAACACTAATAATAAATACCAAAACAGTCGTCCTTCACTACCACAAATAATTACCGGAACGGATACCACCACCACATTGATAACAACTGTGACACAACTACAAAGACCTGATTATATGTGGCTGCACTTGTAAAAGCTTTCCACATCTGTCACCGTTGAACAGGTAGCGGAGATGGTAAAATCGCATCTAGACACCTTAGATTTCCTCGTTCTTTGCCTGTAGAAAGCAGGAACAGCTTTTAGTTTTGTTAGTGCATTAACGTTTTAGGTAAGAATTTTAAGGCACTTACTGCAGGCTCTTGGCCGGCCGGACCCTGTGGGAGTGAGTTCCTCTCACTGCCACAAAGACCATCGTATCGTCAACGCGAACTCACTATCATACACCAGTACCAGTTCAACACATCCCGTCTGATCCCTCACAGTTATCACTTGACATGAATAGCAATTTAACTGCACTAGCTCCTGCTATATAGCTCATTACAACCCGCACACGGTCACCATTTACTGTCCGTCCCTCGTATTTAACTGTATACTAACAGCATGTGCGTAGTTTGCGATCCAAAACTGATGAATTCCGCTTAGCAGTATTACAAGCAGACTATGATGTTGTGGTATTCCTGGGACCTGGGACCTTGCTTGATCCCAGCCTTCCCATCGCTCTCCTATTTGAATATACGTACCGTGTCTATCGCTGCAACAGAAACGTCACAAACAGTTCTCTATCACGGGGTGGTGGTGAGCTAATCGCAGTGAGTTCTACTCTTTCTTCTCATGAGCTTCCGGCACCTCAGCCGACATTCAAATCCATCTGTATCTGCATTCAGCTTCCCACGTATGGACTATACATAGCCGCTGTCTACCTCCCTTTGAACCACAGCTCGGATGAAAGTAAAATAAATGCATTACTGGACGGTGTTTACTGCACCTGTAGCGCATTAAATCCGAACAATAGATTCGTGCTCGTCAGAGTCTTTAATCAATCCGCTCTCTCGTGGTTGCCGGCTCAATTGAATTACGAAATCCCTTTTACGTTTTTCGACCCACACTCCAGCTCAGCTCGCAGCGCCCACTTCGCCGATGAGTTGCATCTGAATGCGCTTTACGAGCTTAACAACTATACAAACTACTTGGGACGAATTCTTGATTTAATCTATGTAAACTGGTCGGGATCAACAACCTCCTCGCTTATACGTGTCAGCGATCATCCGTTACTGCCAATTGACTGCTACCACCTACCGCTGAATTCAATTTGGTCATCAGCACACCTGTAATGATCACTCCCACTATCGCCCCAGAAAGAATGCTCAACTACCCTCGCACCGATCTCGCTAAACTATAGAGACTAATGCTACGCGGTCAGACTTGGTCAACATCTGTCCAGACATATTCGCGCTTCTTCCGGTGTACTACAGGGCAGTAACCTGGGCCCCCTACTGTTCCTGCTCTACATTTACGACGTGATCTCGGTACTGGCCGACTCCAACTGCCTATTATACGCAGATGAGGCAAAAATCTACCGTGAGATCCGGAATCCCGAAGACCATCGGCGTCTTCAAGCATCCTTAATGGAGTTAGACTTCTGATGCAAGCGGCACGCTTTAACTATCAGCATCGAGAAGTGTGCTGTTATCGCATTCAGTAGATCGCGTACGCCTGCACATTACACCTATATGCTAAACGGACAAAGTCTTGAAAGAGTTTTTTGTGCCAAAGACATCGGCGTCTATCTAGACGCTAGACTCTCCTTCGATGCACAGCTCGACGACGTTGTAGCCAGGGGCAGTCGTATGCTAGGACGAATTGGTAACATGACGCGTGCTCTCTCTGACCCCCTGTGCATCAAGACACTTTACTGTGCTCTTGTTCGACCGTTGCTGGAATACGCATGCATTGTGTGGTGGCCTTCATTTATTCAGGTTATGGCACGGCTAGAGTCAATCCAGCGGAGGACAACACACCTTGACCTTCGTGACTGGTACCGACGGCTCGACTGTGATACAAGATGCCTGCTGCTGGGGCTTCCTAAGCTCACAGATCGTATTCAGCATGCCAGGTTGGCATTCATCACCGGGCTTCTTAACGGATGTATCGATTGTCCTGTGCTGCTCTCGCGGGTTCAGCAATATGTGCCAGCCAGATCATTTCGTGCCCGCTCAATGCTGGCTATTGCGACACCCCGGACTTCTTTTATTGCCTGGGACACCATGATCTGCATGACCCGGTCGCTACCCTGTATTAGCGACATTTACGAGTCCAGTACCACGGCGGTGGAATTAGCTAGCCGTATTTATATAACAAATCACTAACTTGCGTGTCCTGTAATTATATGTATACGAAGAAGAGCAATTTCGAGTGGGCTATGCAGTCCCTTAACAATACAATAAAAATAAAACATTAAATAGAAAACAAGCTTTTTGTAAGTAACTTTCTTTTATTTTGAGCAGCTAAAAAATCGGTCGCTTGTCCCGGGGATGAGAACAGGAGTCGTTACTTTTGTCACGATCGTGAATTTTCGTGCAGTCGAGGATCGTTGGCCCGATCGAGATGGACGGCTATCCACACGAAACCACTACAATAGTGTCCTCTATCGAGATTCACTAGAAGCCAAAATGGGCTAGCGGATCGATTGTTAATATTTATTAACACCTTCCATGTAGTGCCCATTCTTTAAATCTTGTTGTTCAACACGCTTTGAAAGCATCGATAAAAGAAAAAACAAAAGAATTATCAAATTCAACAAAAGTTTAATCAAATGTTTTACATTTTAGAAAAAGCAATAAAGCTTCTTAACAAACTTTTGGAAATGCAAACAAACATGAAATATCCTGCTTTAAAATTAATACAAGATTGCCCAACAAAATGGAATTCTACTAACGAAATGATAGATCGTATAGTTAAAAATAAAATCCCGGTAGTATCGTGTTTGGCCGCTGAAGGTTTTAATTAAAAGCTAGAAACAATTATAGGCTACCATGAAAAAAATAGTAACTAAATAATCATTACTGAAAGCGGAACAAATAATAACAAATACGAAGATATAAATGATAATAATAATGAAGAATTTGGGATTACTTAAAACAATATGGAACAAACGAGGATAAAATGAATCCTCAATCGCATGCAGCTTCTGAATAAGATTCATTTTTGAGCGAAAAAACTTTAGCAGTAAAGGAAAACCCCCTTAAATGGTGGTAATAGCGAAACATTATTTGCCCTAAACTTTTCGAACTAGTACAAAAATATTTAAGCGTTCTCGCAACATCTGTTGCGAACGATATTTTTCTAAACCTGGACAAATCTCAACTGAAAGAAGGAACATATTAATATTAAGCTAAAATAAATTTTATTTACTCACCGCAATTATGAATTATCTCTTAGTCTTACATTTAGAATATTTTAAATAATATTTATTGAATGAATTACTTTTCTTGTTACCAATATAATATTTTTGTTTAAGATGTATTATTATTTTTTATTTCGTTCAAATACATGTAAGCATTAGTTGTTTCAGAATTCACAACCATTTGTTTTTCATTAGGTTTATAAGTTGTAAGTTAAAAATTGTATGAATTAATGAATTAATAAAACTAATATACCTGAGTTAAATTTGCTCTAAAATGAGCTTTTCAATATCTTCTATTAGGCGTAACGTCCTACGCGGACATGCTGGCTTATACAGGCTTTCGAGACTTTATTCATTATCACGCAGACGGATAGTCAATCCTTGCTACGGGGGGACGGTCCATTCTAGGCTTGAACCCATGACGGGCATGTTATTGAGTCGTTCGAGTTGATGACTGTACTACGGGACCACCTCCAAACCCTCCGCTTTTGAATATGTGCCATCAAAATGAAGATAACAAAAACATAACATATGCAATAATTGATTCTTCTTCTACTTGACCTAACGTTCCAAGTGGACATGACGACCGATAAAGGCTTTCGAAAGTTATACAATAACACGCAGTAGGCCCTTGCAGTTATTTTGTCAGTTAAGCCTTGCTAAAGGAGGATGGTCCATATGATACTTGAACTCACCACGGGCATGTTGTTAGGTCGTTACCGGCCATGTTGATAAGAAATAGTATAGTAGATGATGTAAAATATGTGTGGAATTTTGCGACCAAATACTGACGGTTTTCTTAATGGAACATACCAATTTAAAAAAAAGATGGAAAGCATTTATATCGCTTTAGCCTTAATCCAGCTTAACTCTTTGTTGTACTTAACAGCGCACGCGTTGAAAACAATCAGTGCTCTTTATCATGAGTATTGATCCCTACTGATCACATCCTCTACTGTCGCTCCTTGGTTTCATTTACTCAGTCTTAGGGAGCGGCTTCAACCTGGCTAATCGTGATGGACTGGTTCGGCTGTTACAACTGCTTTGGCAACACCCGGCAAACAATGTGAGGGTTTGTCAGGTACCTCTCGCTCAAATTCTTCTAGTTGTCTCGCTTCCTCCTATAGCAATTCTGTCCAGCTGAGCTATCACGTCTTGCGACCTTGTCTGCTACGATAGAGGCCGTCGATGACAACTGATAAAGGCGGTCGTATCCGTACTAGTGATGGGAAATATGAATCTCAGAAGTGATTCGAATCTATGTATCCCGATCCCAATCCCAATGTGTTACAGCGTTTTATTCTAGTTTGTAGTGGGGGGAGGGGGGTGGAATTAGTTAAAACTGGAATAGGAGGTCATTCTATTTAACTGTTAATTATTTAACTTTGCAGTACTTACATCATAATTAGAACAGGTTCCCGAGATACGCGGGCATGTATTCAATATCAAATCAAATAATTTATTTACTGACTATAACTTCTCATCAAAAGCTACATTACACGAACTTTTGCTACATTTTGACTGAAAACTGCGTAATTCGACTTCCGAAATTAGAAATACGTGGTTTCTCTCGACCCTCATTAATAGCGTATCTCGGGGACTGCCTCTTATTTCAATCGCAATCTCAATTCATATCCCAATCGCAATCGCAATCTGAATACTGACAAGAATCCCATACAGAAAAACAATCGAATCCCAATCGAATCCCAATCCCAGACGAATTGCTATCCAAATCCCAGACGAATTGCTATCCAAATCCCAATCAGACTCCCAATCGAATACCAATCGAATACCAATCGAATTCCAATCCCAATCGAATCGCAATCTCAATCCCAATCTCAATCCCAATCAGAATCCCAACCCCAATCCCATTCAGAATCCCAATACCAATCCCAATACCCAATACCGAATACCAATCGAATTCCAATCTCAATCCCAATCAGAATCACAATCGAACCCCAACGAATCCCAATCCCAACAGAATCACAATCGAATCCCAAACGAATCGCAAAGGAATCTTTTAGGGATTAAAATCCTACAAACAGGATCCGATCCGATTGAATCTTTGTATGAATTGAAGCTTCGAATCGTCCGAATTCTGAATCTCCCAACACTAATCCGTACAAGCGGCTAAAGAACCTAAACCTTGAAGTAGGAGAGAAGGTGAGAGAAAGATGATCGTGAGAATGGAGAGAGGACACGGTAGATGATCGAAGGAGCTAACGGGCGATCTCGGCAAAAAGATGAGGGGATTCTGGTGTCGGTGCTTGGCTAAAGAAGAAGTGTAGAAAATTAAAACAAATGTTGAGTGGTGTTGGAGATCATAAAGTTTATTATTTTCTGTGTAAATAGTTCTAACCTTTTCACACGTCCCTCTCCACTGTTCTCCTACTTACCCCTCGCCTAAAATCGTCAGACGTCGTGGAGCAATGCGTCTCCAGATTTCGCTGCTGATGTTGTTGTCCGAAGTAACCGAGATAGCAAAAAGCAAACTTTACTACCTCGAGATTGTCGCCGTCAACTAATACACTGCTTTCCAAATGGTCTGAGTCTCCGGCAAGCAGATACTTCGTCTTCGTCGCATTGATTCTCATTCCAATTCTTGCTGCTTTGCGTTTGAGTTGAGTGTCAAACACCTTCACTGTTGTCCCGCCGATGATGTCGATGTCATCCGCGAAGCCAAGAAATTGGAGAGATCGGTAGAGGATTGTCGTTGTCTAGCCACGCACCTCGAATGATACCTTCCAGAGCGATGTTAAAGAGCAGACAGGAGAATCAATCACCTTGCCTCAGACCTCTGTGAGATTCAATCGCTTCCGACGTCAAGTTCGATACTCTCACTTTGCACTGCACCCCCTTCATTGTGGTCTCTAACAGCCGGATCAACTTCTCAGGAAAGCGGTACCGCTGCATGATGCTCCATAGCTCCTTCCGGTCTATGGTATCGTAGGCCGCCTTGAAGTCGGCGAACAGGTGATCCGTAGAGATCTGGTACTCTCAGCACTTCTGGAGGATGTGCCGTAGAGTGAAAATTTTGTCAATGGGGGATTTGCCTCCAACAAACCCAGCTGCCGACAACATTTGTAGCAAGGGGCGCAAGTCTGCAGAAGAGCATATGGGACAGGATCTTGCAGGCGACATTAAGGACTGTGATGGCTCGGAAATTCGAAAAATCCAGCCTATCGCCCTTATTGTAGACTGGGTGAATAACACCCAGCTTCCGCTCCTCCGCTTCCGATTGCTGCCGGCAGACTTATTGCTTTTAAGCTGTTTGATGGCGCTGGCAATCTCATCCAGATATTGCCCTAATTCAGAAGCTTGGATAATTGAGAGACATGTTAAAATTCTGTACGACGGAGAATGAGTAGGTGTAGGAGGTGGAGAGCCTTTGTTAACCTTCTAGAGGCTTCGGATTCACCCCCGTATCAGCGAGGTATTGCTACAACACTGTCAACAGAATAGCTACCCACAGAGCAGGAGTTAACAAAGGTAGATGTATGAACAGCCACTACGATGAAATGATGGACGATGAAATGAGGTCCCTTCGAACCATTTGAGAGGAATCGTCCTAAATTTATTCACGGTAAGTCCATTGTTTTGGTGCATATTAAACGCATGATACTTACTTTTCCTTTTTTCTTTTTTTATTGGTTTCGTTTAGCCACGGTAGCATTTGCAGAAACCAAATTCCTTTCCTTACAACAGGATGTGTCTTAAATGAGATGGTGCAAATGTAGATACGGTCTGTCGTTCTGCAAAGAATACATATTTCATGTCACCCAACACACCCAGCGATAACGGGACCCGATAATCGTCGTACAGTACTTGAAATTGTCGTCTTATTATAGTGTAGATATGTTTTTGTAGGGCATTTGAGTGAACAGTGCGGATTGAACGTTTAACGTAAAGTATAGTTTCGTGATTTGGTATAGTTTCTTATAGTATGTGATAGGCTGATAATGATAGGAAAAATTTAACGGAAGAGAAGGTGATAGATGAGATAACTCGATGTTGTAATAGAATGATAGAGAAACGATTTTTTTAATTAATCACGATCCAGATAGATATTCATTAACTAGTCATACATAAAAACTATCATCATGTACCGTAAAAACAAATTCAATATATATGCTACCCTACCAGAAGAAAGCAATTGTAATAATGTTTATGAACGTGATGACACTTGTTGTGTTGATTGTTATTTCGCTTTGTACGCTAAGCTAGGACATTATGACAGGCATGATTTCTATCTTAATGCTTTCAACACAAATGTGTGTGGTGGACAAGACTTAGCTAATCGTTACGTCAAACGGATAACAAGAAATTTCACTTATAACAGCCAGCGCCATTCAAGTGTACGGAACAAGACATTCATTTTACGAATTATTCCTGGCAATTTGAAACGATGGCTACGAAACGTGATAGAGAAACTGGTTCGTTGCATAACGCAAGGAAGAGTATCTTTGAAAAGCGATGGGCTGCATGAGAGTGCTCCCAGCAAAATCAGTCGCAGCCTTTGACTTCAGGTATGTAACGATCAACGAGTAACGGATGCAGTGATGACAGTGATTTTACTTGAGTATTTATTATCTGCGTTTGTGCTTTATCTGCAATCTAGGTACGCAAGCGCGTCCAGCTAGGTCAGTTCTGACCGAACAAGTTATAGCTGGGACTGATCAATTGGCACCGATGGGTGTGTAGTAACAGTTTATTTTTGTAATGGAGCTGTGCTTATTATTTTTACAATTAAAGATACCCGTTCACCAATTTCAACTGGTCCAGCGAGTGGCGGGGAGACGTTTTCGGCATTCAGCAGCGCTAACGAAACCGATATGCTCGACGACGGTATCGTGCAGGACGAGGGTTTGGAGACACAAATTTCCTACGCCGGAGTTTCGATGGAGGACGGTCTTTGGAATTGGGCCTTTGAGACGAATCAAACCCAAGCGAGCGTCACGTTGCTGTTTCGTCACTTGCGGCAGTTCCCGCCTCATAACAATTTGCCGAGCGATGCGCGTACGCTACTGAAGCCACCGGCCAGCATATCACCGGATGAAAAAGCAATATCGTCAATTCCTGGTGGCCAATTTTGGTACCAAGGCATCGAAAAAATGCCTTCAATCCTATTTTCCGTAGGTAGATTGACATTTTAAAATCAAGGCTTAAGTTATTTTATAATATTTGTAACTGTGTATGTTTTTATTTTTATTTTTTCAGCGATGTGCCTGCAGCTGAAGTGGTTTTGAACTGGACTTTTTTTGTCGACGGCCTGCCGTTATTTAAGAGTAGCCGCTCACAATTTTAGCCAATCTTGATGCGTGCACACAATGTTCCCCGGCTCCTTGTGATAACGGTGACAATATTTTGTGGTGAGTACAAGCCACTCTTGCTGGACGACTACTTTGGAAAGTTCGTCAAGGAAATGAACCGTTCGCAGGCGAACGGTTTAAAGATAGGCAGTTGTGTGTACTGGGTAAAGCTTCGGACAATTATCGCCGATGCACCTGCGCGCGCATGCATCAATGGTAAGACAAAGCAAGCGTTTAAGCTGAACATGATGGGTAATTGTACAATAGCTTACATTTTTTGGAGGTTTTAAGGCGCTCAACGCGATTGAGGGTTGTCAGAAGTGCACCATACGAACGGAGTATGACGCCAGAACGCGTCGACGTTTCTTCCGTTACGGTGCAATCGCTCGGCCAACGACGGACAAAGAGTTTCGGGAAGACAAATACTGGGAGCATTGTACAAAAATTATGCCACTCTTGAAACTAAAGAAATGCAACATGATTCGGAACTTTCGGGGTTTTGAGCGAATGCATTTCGCAGATAAAGCTGTTTTTGGAAAGCTGACGCATTTATGAGAGGTTGCCGGTACCGCCCAAATGACAATCCAGCCTGCTTTCACTAGCTCAATGACAGCTGCTTCATACTGCCATACTGAGAGGCTATCATCGTTTCCTCCTGCGTACTGAGCAGCCTTGTTTTTCCCCTCGCTGAGGCGAGATGATTCTGTTAGTATGGTGAGCAAATCTATCGCCGTTGATTGCTCTAATGAGATGGTCGGGCAACAGCCGCTCTCAAGATAAAATTCTAATGAGGTCGGATTTTGGAGTGAGTATCTTCTCCACATCGAGCCGCCATTGTGTTATGGTTTGAGCAGCTGGTAAAACGTGAAAAATTGAAGAAACGACTAACGGTTAAATATCATGAAATCAATCTTTTTTGTGCAATCTTTATCGTGTTTTTGATGTAAAAATATAAAATGTTTCCAAAAAAATTAAAACAAAGCGGATTTCTTTACAAAAGACTAAAAAAAAAAAAGCTAGGGAGTGGGAGGATGATAATAATCAAGCCGGACCTTGCTGTAATGTACAGCCTTTAGGTAAGTTATTGGCATTTGATAAAATATAGTATTGCAGGTGTTTACATAAATCAATATTGTAGAAGATGATTTCGGCTCGTCCTCCTATATTTAAGAAGATGCATCAATAATAATCGAACCAGTGCTTGACAGTGATGATGATGATGTTGAATTATTTGATGAAGAAGAACTAATTCAAAATGAAGATAGTGAAGACGAAGAGTATACTGATATCGAATATCTTGAGACTAAAGAAATAGAAACCAACAATTCTCAATTATCCAAATCTTTACGTATTTGATTTATTAGGAACAAAATATCTAGAAAAGTTGCCAACGAACTATTGCAAATTTTGCGCGAAGATGCGTCTTGCGCTCTTGCACAAGATGTGAGAAAGAACACTATTGAAACCTCCGTTAAATGTAGGAAAACAAATTGTTTCTGTTCCAGGGGGTGGTCAAATGTGGTACCATGGTGTTGCAACATGCCTTCAACATTATTATCGGTGAGTTCTTAGATTTTTTTATTACTTTTTTGATTGTGATAAATATCTTCCAACTGGTATTAGTTTTATCTTCAATTACTTTTAGTTATGTTTCTCCAAACGTAGAGGATTTCGAATGATAAATTATAAATAATAGAATCTACAGGATATCAATTCGAGCCATCATAGCTGATTCTCCAACAAGAGCTTTCATAAAACGTCAGTAGCTCTGATTAATATATACAATAAAGGAAAATTAACATAAATCATCCTTCATTCTAAGATGTTTGTTACTTCAATGGAGTCCACGGATGTTTGAAGTGCAAATGCCAAGCTGTTCCATCAGACAATCCACGTAAATTAATTTACGAGGATTTAACTGCTGAACTTGGCACTGATAAAGACTTCAAAAATGAAAAATGGAGTTCTACCGGTCATCGTAGAGGTCCAACACCATTGACCGACTTGAAGCACTTTAACATAGTGATAAGGATTCACAAAGGCGAAGAAATGCATCTGGTGCGTAAATGCAATATTCTTAAACTGGTATTAGAATGGGATAGAGGAACCTTAGCTCCTTTTAAGAAGTAGTCTAAAGAAGACAGGCAGGAAATTTCGGCAGAGCTTATGAATATCAAGCTCCCTTCAGAATTTCCCAGGCGATTTAGATCATTGGATTCGTTGCATTTCTGGAAGCAACAGAGTTAGGATGCTTTTTTAAAATATGTAGGTATAGTAGTACTAAATGATAGAATAGGTAAAGTAGCATAGGAACATTTCAAATTGTTTTACTGTGCAATTATTATTTTATCTTCAAATCATTTTAAATCATATTGGAAGTATGCAGGAACATGTGATCTACTAGCCTGTTCCTCGTCAACTTTAATAAACGAGGCACATCAGGAACAACACATACATTGTTTTAGTGATGGGATGTGGACAAAATGGATTATTATAATCGACTTCTCCCAATTCTTTCCAACAGCTAGTATTTGCAGGACAGTTATCGCTAACTATGGCGACCACATTTATATATTTTTCATTAAACTTTCCAATAATTTCGATTATGATTTCTTTGGTCATGCTTTGGTCAAACCCTATGTAGATTGGCTGCTTCCTGTTCTTAAATAGTCCTCTAGCCATTACTACTTGAACATAATTAAACGGTCCCATTACTTCATCTGCTGCCGGGTTATATTCTAATACGCTTCCTACTTTCATTTCATCAAAACTTAGAAAACATTCCCGATCTTTGTTGCTAAATGTTTTGGCCGCGGTTCTAACTAAATTCAAAACGTCTTCTAAGGTGCCTTGCTTTAAGTACATTTTTCGTCCATACCTTTGTAACGTGGATGGAGCAGCCATAGGCACCTTAAAATCTTTTCCTACGTAACAATATGCCCGCGAACTAAAATATTTCAAGGTGAACGCCTTGCTAATTTCCTCTTTGGTCCATCGTACTCGCTTCTTGTGCTTAATAATCAAATCAATTTGATTGCTAGTCAGAGTGTCTCCTAGCATTTTCTTCATTATTGGAACTACATCTGAACTTTGGATGCTTTCTTTCTTAATGGTTTCCATTTTTTTCCAAATTCACATTTTGTTTCTTTAATGCTGTATTTTCTTGAACAACCGAATCCAAATGCTGTTTCAAATTATGGTTTGCTGCTTTTAGGTTTTTAGCGTCCTCTAGTTGAGCAGTTAGGGCAGAAATGTTTAATTTCAGGAATTCAATTTGTTCATCCTTTTTTCGCACATGGCACAATCTTTCTCACACGACTGATATAGCTCATGTCGGCGTTGCTCTAGAACAACCTCGTTCAATTGTTCTTGCTCATCATTAATTATGTTCGAGCATGAAATTACATATGGAATTGATTTAAACCGAAACACAACACAAACGTATAATTAAAATAATAAAAACAGTAACAATAAATTATATCCAGAATTTTAACAGTGTTAATATATTAATGAAAAAATAAATAAATTACACGCATTACAAACGAAAATCGTACACCTCAATCGATACTAATCCTTTAATGTTATGTAAAATGGATTAGAATGGTTTAGAAACAATGATAAAAATCCATGCAATGGCAAAGGTTTAGAAACAAAAAAAGTAAGTAGTACGCTTGCCATTGGATTTCAATGGATCGTTATCATCCGCTTCTCGTTTTATGATCGTCATTTCATTTTGAGGTATATATATACATCGTCATTCATTTTTTAAAACTATCATAAAGCAAACTGAAAGAAACTGTGACTCTGAAGACACTACGGCCTAAACAACCAACCGCTACGGCCTAAATAAGTGGCCTATCAGTGGTCGAAGAACTGAAAAGCAAATTGCAACAGTTAAAGGAAGCATGCAGCAGCCTTCATCGTTCTGCGCCATTACAATTTTCTTGTTTAATAGATAGTTACGTGCCTAGCTACCGCCACGACTACACGTGCACCCCAGCAGCAGTAACGTAACGCTAATGTGTGGCGCAGCCGGCAACAACAACCTGATTCCGGCCAGTGACCACGCGCATCCGATAAGAACATCAGCACTAATCGAAACAGTCAGCCAGTCAACCAGCCAACCAGCCAGCCGGCCAGCGAGCCAGTTGACGATCAGTCAAGCTCCAAACCGACAGCTTAGTTCTGTTCTTCTGTTCTTCTGACAGCACTCCACTAGTAAAGAAAAACGTTTTTTTTTAACTTATTTACTCGCTCGTGTCTTTAGTTACACAGAACGTTCATTCGCGAGGAAAGCTATCGCGCAATGCTGTAGTTTTCATAGGAGCGTTGTGCAGCTGATAGTCCTGGGGCTGAAAATGAGAAGAACAAATAATGGAAAAATTAGAAGGTTCCCAGCCTTCGCCACGATTACAAAATTTCTTCCAGAGACTGTGTTAGAAACTGGCGCTCTAACCAAAAAATAAGAGAACTCGTTCTCTCTACCTTATTTTATTTTCAGCTATTCATCTTGTTCCGTGAAAGTCCCTACGTTGTGATATTTTTACTTTTTTTTACACGAAATAATCAGTCGGTTGTTCTTTGTTGGCAAGTAAGTTCACTTCTTTTAATCATAACATTTATGCGTGCTTCCTTTTTCTTCGGTTCGTGACAAGTGCCACAAAAATGCGGTTCCCCTTTCACAGCGCTAGCTCCCTAGACCCACAAGAATGACAAAACGTCAGCTGCCATAATCCGGCACTGTGGTAGAACCGCAGGTCATTTGAGATCGAACATACCGGCCACCTTGAAACACTCAGTTTTCAATCCATTCTTTGATTACTACATTCTAACGGACAGATTTTAGATACTGCTCGTTTCACAATACCGGATGCCGTACGAAGTGTTGCAACTCGGGAAATTCCATCAGCTCCAGGGTGTATTTCGACGACACGTGCCAATGGCCATTGAACTGCTGGAAGCTGCTCATCCTTCAGAATAACTATATCTCCGACTGATAATTGCTTAGATTGCTTAGCTGACCGATGCAAAACAGTAAGATTTTTCAGATAATCCTGTTTCCAGTGCATCCAGAAGTTTTGCGTGTACCGCTGAAGGAGTTGGTATCTTCCCAGACGATTCATAGGCACCTCTTTCAAGTCAGGTTCGAGAATAACCTTCAAATTGTTTGTAATGAGAAAGTGCGCTGGAGTTAATGCCGTCAAATCATTGGGATCTTCAGAAAGCGGAACTAATGGTCGCGAGTTCATGCAACCTTCTATTTTTACTAAAACAGTAGTCATTTCCTCCGATGATAAACGCGATGATCCTAGTTGACGAATCAAATGGGTTTTGGCTACCTTCACCGCCGCTTCCCAAAGGCCTCCGAAATTTGGGGCGCGTGGGGGTATCAAATGCCATTGTATCTCTTCTTTTGCCAAATGTTTTGCTATTTTGCTATCTGCAGAATCGTTGAACAGCATTTTGTAGATCTGATGAAGTTCATTTTTGGCACCAATAAAATTGGTACCATTGTCTGAATAAATGTGCTTTGGTTTACCCCGCCGATAAACAAAGCGATCAAGTGCCATCAGAAACGAATTTGTGCTCAAATCTCCGACTAATTCCAAATGTACTGCTTTCGTACTCATGCAGACAAATACACAAATGTAGCACTTATTTGGTGCGGCCTTGCGGTGTGTTGGCCTCAAATACAAAGGTCCACAATAATCTAGACCCGTAGAACTGAACACCTCGTTAACTGTAACACGTTCTGCTGGTAGTTGCCCTTCAGGTTGAATTATAGGTTTTGGATTTGCTCTACAACATCGAAAACAATTTCGTATGACCTTACGTACAGCTCTTTTTCCATTGATTGGCCAAATCTCATCTCGAACTGCGTTAAGAGTTGATGATATTCCTCCATGCATTGCTTTTACATGTTTGTCCATGATGAGGAGTTGAGTAAATGGATGGAATCCAGGAAGAACTATTTGATGCTTAATATTATAATTCAAATCAGAATTTCTGAGCCGGCCACCAACGCGGATTATTCCCTCATTATCTATAAACGGGTTTAAAAGCTTCAACGTTGAACTTCGTGCAACAGGAATCCCTTTGTGGATTTTATGAAGATCGTTGGTAAATTCTTCAGCTTGCACAAGTTTTACAAGTCGCTTTTTAGCATCAGCAAGTTCCTTTACCGTCAATGCACTATTGCTTATTCTTGGTTGCAGACGACGAGCATTATGAACAAAACGAAAACAATATGCAACCACGTCGATTAGCTTCTGGTATGACCCATATCTTGTAATATTTCATTTTTTTCTTGTATTTGCGTTGTTAAAACGATATTCGATCTTATTTCGTCTGTTGTAATTTGACCTGTTCTCTCTTTTTGTTGGGGCCAATTCTCCTTTCTCTCTGATAACCATTGTGGACCTTGTTTCCACAATTGATTGTTGATGAGCTGATGCGGTAAAACTCCGCGTGAAATAAGGTCAGCTGGATTTTCTTGTCCAGATACATGTTGCCAAACAGCATCTCGAATTGCTTGGATCTCAGCAACTCGGTTTGCTACGAATGTTTTCCAAGTCTTTGATTCAGCATTTAGTCAATCTAGCACCACGGTAGAATCGGTCCAAAATCGATGAGCAACGAACTTAATCTCCATTGCAGCCATTACCTTCTCATGCAATCGAGCTCCTAATAATGCACCGCAAAGTTCAAGTCTAGGAATCGTCAATGCCTTCAGTGGAGCCACTCTCGATTTTGATGCTAGCAAATTAACATGAATGCTTCCATCCTCAGCTTCAGACCGAATATAGATGCACGCGCCATATGCAAGCTCTGACGCGTCTGTGAAACAATGTATTTCTGCTTGCCGATATTGATGAGCGAAAGCGAATCTAGGGATACGAAAATCTTTAAGTTCTGGTAATTCTGCTCGAAATCTAATCCAATTCCTTTGAATGTCCTCAGGCACCGTATCATCCCAACTCAACTTCAAACGCCAGAGCGATTGCATCAAAACTTTGGCTGTAATAATTACAGGTGAAATCAATCCCAATGGATCATACAGTTGAGCAATCATTGATAGTATGCTACGCATGGTGTCTCTCTCTGATTTCGTAGTAATAGAAATGTTGAACTGGAACGTATCAATTTCTGGTTCCCAACATATACCAAGCGTACTAATTGTCTCCTTGTCGTCGAACCTTAACGATGATTTTGTTGCCAATTGTTCAGCGGGAACGTCAGATAAAACGGCTAATGAATTCGAACACCATTTTCGAAAAGTAAAACCGCCTCTCTGCGCCAGTGCACTCAATTCCTCACGTAGCTGTATAGCTCCATCAACACTATTTGACCCAGCAATAAGGTCATCCACGTACAGTTGTTTTTTCAGCGTATCCTTGGCAGTAGGAAACGCGTCACCCTCATCTTCAGCCAACTGCTGAAGTGTTCTTGTAGCTAAGAAAGATGAAGGAGCCAAACCGTATGTTACTGTCCGCAACTCATACGCCTGAATGGGCTGGTTATCGTCAAACCTCCACCATATTCTCTGTAACGGTCGATCCTCCGGATGCACAAGTACCTGACGATACATTTTTTCCAAGTCCGCAACTAGCGCGACCTGAAATTTACGAAAACGGATTATTAAGCTCAAAAGATCATCTTGGATGACTGGTCCAACCAATAGCGCATCATTCAGAGAGTGTCCTGTGCTAGTTGGTGCTGACCCATCAAATACCACTCTCATTTTAGTCGTGGAACTTGTCTCCTTAAACACAGGGTGATGTGGAAGGTAGCAGCAGGTTGCTGCATCCAGGTTGTCAGGCGACACAGGAACCATATGACCGAGTTGTATGTACTCCAACATAAACTCATTGTACTGCTGACGAAGTTGTGAGTTAGCAAATAACTTACGTTCTAATCCAGCAAACCTCTTAAGTGATGTCGTTTCTGATTTTCCAATCATGGTAGAATGTTGCTGATGTTTAGGCAGTTTCACGATATATCTGCCTGTTTCGTCTCGTGACACCGTTTGCTCATAATAAGCTTCGCATTTCTGCTCATCCGCCGAGAAATGCGAAACATGCAGCTCTTCGATCTTCCAAAACCGCTCAAGTTGATCGCTAATGTTTTCCGACGATAACATAACATGACACTGAGCTGCTTGTTGCTGAATTATAGCTTCTTCTCGGAGCACTTCACCTGTTACCACCCAACCGAACACTGTTTCAACTAACAATGGACCATGTTCACTAAGTTTGAGCCGGCCTTCCCTCAGAAACGTGTAAAAATGCGATGCACCGATTAGCATATCCACTCGTCCAGACTGATGGAATTCTGGGTCTGCGAGCGCCAACCCAGCAGGTAATTTCCAACATGATGTGGAGAAAGATGTGGCTGGAGTGTTTGCTGTTACCTTGCTCAAAACCAAGAAATTTAGTTTCAGAGCAAATTCACTAAATCTGGAACGGATTTCCACCTTCATTTCACATGACGCCTGAGTCGTCGTTCCATCCACACCTGTAATGGGTACATGGGTACGCATACGCGGCAAGCACAAAAGCTGACTCAATCGCTCACTTATCGCATTGGGCTGCGCACCGTTATCCAACAACGCACGTACTGGATGTTGCGTACCATTTGCGTCAACAACAAACAACACCACCGTTGTCAGCATAACATTAGAATATGAGCTTCGGTCAGTAGAGTTGCACTGCATTGGAATATTAGCAAGCACCATCGTACTAACAGAACCCACCGAATCATCTGCTATTACACTATCGCTTCGTTCAGCATGCAGCAAGGTATGATGCCGTTTGCTACACGTTTGACACCCATACCTTGACGTACAACTGGTTACAAAATGGCTGCCCTGCAAGCAATTCCAACACAATTTGTGCTGCCTCACAACTTGCTGGCGCTTCTTTGCATCGAATTCATTGAAACGCCGACAATTCACTATTGTATGCCCCTGCTTTCCACACACAACACACATATCCACTTTTTTCTCGGCCGCTGCAGCAGTGTTCACACTCACTTTTACACGCGGTTGTCGCTTACTCGTTTCACCCGTATCGTTAGCAAGCGTTTCCAACAAACGCACACGCTTACGCAGAAACTCAACCATGTCACTGTATGTGTAACTTTTATCCGCTTGTGCTTCTTCCCACGCCGCAAGAGTAGCACTATCCAATTTCTCACTAAGAAGCTCAACAAGGAATGAGCTAAGATGTTTTATTGGTTCACCGAGTTGTTCTAACACCAATGTGTGTCGCTGGAAATCATCTACAGTGCGTCGCAATAAATCTAGATTGCTATTGATAATCTTCGGTAGCCTCAAAATGGCTTGGATATGACGTTTCTTAAGCAAATGTTTATTGCCATAGCGGTCTACCAACATTTGCCATGCAATTTTGTAATTCTCATCTGTAGTGAGAATTGGCTCAATTAGCCGTGCTGCCTCACCTTTGAGCGCAGCTTTCAAATAATGTAGCTTTTGCACACCAGAAAGCTCATCTGATTTATCAATCAGGGACACAAACGTGTCATGAAATGGTAACCAATCATTAAAATCACCTCCAAACTCAGGCAATTGTATTACTGGTAATTTCATTTGGGACACAATGGGTACCGGTTTAACGTCGCTGACTATTGGATTAGACGATGGCTTCAGCCGTAGCAGATTGGATCTAACACTCATGTATAGCTCCTCCATTTCTGCACGCGTCTTTTCATTTTCAGCGTTGTCTCCCTCAAGGGTTAGCTTGTCTAACTCTTCTTGAACTTCTTCAAAACCATACCACACTTTCTCGAGCCTCTCGAGCCTTGTGGTCACCTCATGAATCTTGTCCACAGTGTACGTTTGTACGAATAAATCGATTCGCCGCATCGAATCTATAATGTTTTTTCTTTTTTGCTCTTTGCCACGAATTTTGTCTTCTCGCGCCGTCGCCATTGTTACACTTGCGTTAAACACACTGTTTAATACGTTGCACACGCGCACACGCACACAAAATCCTAGCCAGCTCCAAGCACACACTCACACGCACACAGCAAAGAACAAGCGAGAACTTTTGCACTAATTATGATTACCACAATTGAAACCGATAATCAGGCACTTATCCTGGTCACGGCACCAAAATGTTCCGTGAAAGTCCCTACGTTGTGATATTTTTACTTTTTTTTACACGAAATAATCAGTCGGTTGTTCTTTGTTGGCAAGTAAGTTCACTTCTTTTAATCATAACATTTATGCGTGCTTCCTTTTTCTTCGGTTCGTGACAAGTGCCACAAAAATGCGGTTCCCCTTTCACAGCGGTAGCTCCCTAGACCCACAAGAATGACAAAACGTCAGCTGCCATAATCCGGCACTGTGGTAGAACCGCAGGTCATTTGAGATCGAACACATCTTTTATTCAGCAATTTTTGACAATAATATTGATAAAGGAAAAGCAATGCTCATCAAAATATTAAGAGTTAAAATTATCATTAAAGAAATAAATAAATGTTCTACAAATATCATTCAATCTTTTTTGATAGTCACTATCCGTTCTAGCATGTCGTACTTTCCGGTGTATATGGAAATATTTGGCCAGAGCATGGACTTCGTTTGACGCTCACTTCAAATTGAGCGTACAGTTCAAGAATCCGCGCTGCAAAACCTCGCGTATCTCGTCCTATCCAAGAAAGCGGTACGGATTTCTCATTGAAATGTGAGTGACTTCACCCAAATTTTTATTCAAAGTGGCTCCGCAATGAGTGCAAATGATTGGAGATTGGCAGCCGTGTCGGTGAACTCGTTCGTCGAAAACGTTCGTCGCTTATAATTGGACAGGGTAGTACCACTAGGATAAACAGTGCGAAACCTAGAGGTTTTTGATTTAACGGGATACGAAATGAGTGAAAATGTGCGTCGCGGCTAACGTTTCCGGGAACAGTCATGTAGTCATTGGCATATCGTGGAGGACCTTCAACTTTAAGCGTATTTTGAAAAGAAGCACATTACAATCCTTTTAAACAAGAACACAAGAAAATCCACCTGTCGATAACATCCACGATTCTCATAGCAACACCGCATTAAATACATCGGGAGCATTGGTAGGCATACAGCAAACATCAGGTGAACCGTGACTTAGATAAGACGCTGTTACTTACGATACGCAAGGAATATTATCCTTGCAGTATGGTAGAAAATAAGTATTTTAAATCATTCATAAAAAAATGTGCCCTAGTTACGAATTACCAAGTAGGAAAACATAAACAAATGCTTTATTGCCAACCATTTATGAGAAAACATTTATGTCCGTCAAAACTAATCTTTTTCCGGCGAAAACTATTTCACTCACAGCGGATGGATGAAGAAACATAAACCAATTCAGTTTTTTTGGTATTACCGCCTATTTTATCAACTTTGAACTACGTACATATCATTTTGAATGTTCAGAATTTTACGAATCACATACAGCTAAAAACATATCACTGTTGATTAATAAAGTTATGGAAAATTTCAAAGAAGATGATTAAAGAATTTGTTTAATAAGGGACAATGCTGCAAACATAAAGAAGGCCGTAATAGAATCAGAAATACTCTTCTTTCCATGCTTTGCACATTCGTTGAATTTAGTTGTACGAAACGCTTTAAGAACCAGAATACATAAAACAATTGATGAAGTAAAACGAGTTAGATCATTTTGAACACAGTGGTTAAGAATTAAAAAAAAATTCAATGAAATTCAGCTTAATTTAAAACTACCAGAATTGAAATAAAATAAACGGCGTCCCAGCTCGCTTCAATTCGACGTTTGATATGTTAGACCGATTCTTGAAAAATAAGATCTCTTTAGTATCACGTTTGTCTAACTTAAAATTTGGCAAGCTGACTAATAAGGATTGTTTTATAACGGAACAGGCATTAACAGTTCTGCATTTTTTTTATTCAGCGACGAAAGAGGTAATGGTTGACGAAAATGTAACTATTTCCAAAGTTGGAATCATTATTAGAACTCTAATATTTGAAATGGCTGGAGCAGGGTAAGAAACTGCGTTGACAAAAGAAGTAGCTCAATTTGTTTATTATCTAAATTACAATTTACAAAAAAAAAACTTCGAAAACTATGATAACATATTAGTAGATCAAGCCATAATCCTCGATTCCAGATTCAATGAGAAAAACTTTTTTGGCGAAAAATATGATGCGACTGTTGGAATCTCGCGTTCCAACTACCTTTCATAAAAGGGACGTTTTAAAACGAGCGACCAGTACACGAACAAGGCACGAAGCGTAACAGAAAAAAAGCGTTAAAAAGGGCCGCAAGATAGAAACGAGCCCTTTTCTAAACCAATCGCGGAAAAACGGACAAATTTTTTGGCGCGTACAATAAATCATTTTTGGCAAGAAATTTAATCCGCCTTGGTTTTAGTTCCCAACAACGACAGATGCTTCTCTCAAACAAAAACTCCTACTCGTTAACACTCTAGGCGCTGGCATAAAATAAAAAATCCTATAAACTATAGGTACTATAAAAAAATGAAAATCTAAATGGAAAAACTCTAGGGATGTAAGAATGATTTCGACAAAACACGTTTCTAAACTAATCTCTAGTTTCTAGGCCTGTAACAAGTATCAAAAATCCGAAATCCAAGGAGAAAATGAAACCTTTGGTAGTTATAGATTATAATTTAGGAAAATGCGGTATAAGAAGGATTCGAAAATGGTACCATAAATTAGCGATGTACCTTCTCATAGGAACTTCCGTTGTGAACTGATTTAGTTTACCAAAAAATAAATAATATGTCCATACCTAGTAGAGAATTTAGGGAGCTCGTAGTTCAAGAATGGTTGTGCCTAGAAAATCTGAAGCCAACACCAACACAACATTATTTAGAGAAAAAAAAAGATTTACAAAACAAAATTATACGAAGACGATGCGCCAACTGTTATCGAAAACAACGACTGTTAGCATCACGTCAAGAAATAAAGACTGCCTTTAGTGGAGTGGTTCGAATCTTACCTCACCAATCGTCGATAGCGCGTCAAAGTTGAATGCATGACAACTAGGGATCCCGTGAGTTGTTCAGTAAGGCACTCTGAATGTTTATTGTATGCAGACGATCTTAGACTTTTTTTCCTGTGAGGTGTTTTGGTGATTGTCTTGTCCTGCAATTCAAAAAAAAAAAATCACCCGTTTGGTCTTACGGTTCACGCCCTGGCGTAACGTGGTAGCGAGACTTAGTTATCATTCCCGTTGTTTAATTTTTGAACTCGAGTCTCTTGCTACTCGTCGTTAAACGGCCCAAATCATGTGTGTGAAGAAAATCATCCTAGGAGAGATAGATTCACCGGACTTTTTAGCTAGAGTTAATTTCCACGTGCCTGCTCGTAATTTAAGAAGCTATAGGCTACTAAGAGTTGACCAAACTAGACGTACATATAGCGATAATGAGCCTTTGACTGCGATGGCTATCAGGTTTAATACACACTCACTGGAATTCCCTGTGTTAACCCGTATTTCTTGCTGTGATACTCTTTGTTATTAATTTTGTGCTTAGCTTAGATTATACCGTGATGCTTTATGTTATTATAAGATTAATTTATAAGATCGGTGACAAGGCCAATAATGGCTAATCACTTAACAAATACAAATAAACAAATAATAGGGACGATCCACTTGGTTGGTGAAAAAATAAACATTATTTATATCCTCAGTTGTCCGTAACTAAAAAAAAACATTTTGCATACCAGCCACATCAGTGCCATACGAACGTGTATTGTGTAAAGCAGGAAATATTATTACCGAATAGAGAAACAAACTGTTGAATAAGAAATAAAACGAAATGCAATTTATGAAACAAAATTTATAATCAAAACAAAATAGTACTTAAGAATACAAATGTTAACTAAAATTTATAAAAAATAAAGATTCCCTCCCCAAATGATGAATTTTTAAAAAAAAATTAATAACTTTGTTCATAGTAAAGGGTATTGCTAAAGTGATGACATATTTCATTTAAGAACTTAATTTCATGTATTAAGCTGGCTGTAAAACAATATTCCCGCTGCGCAAATTCGAGCAGTTTCCAGCGCAGAAAATGCACCAAAATCTGCGCTGGCCAGCGCAGATTTGGCCTGGTCTCCCGCGCTGTTCTTCAGCGATTTCTGCGCTGGGTCGCGCAGTTCGGACAGTTCGGACAGTTCGGGCGGCGGAGCAAAAAAAAAAACGGTCAAAAAAATTTAAAAAAATTGGCGCCCATTTTTTCGTCCGCTTCTTCACCCTCCCTCGCCCTGCCTTGCCTTACTTGCGCTTCAGCCCGTGCCTTCCGCCGCCAGCTGATAGGGTGTTTGTGGTGTATGCGTTGATTCATATATGTGCATTGCGGTTGTGTATTGTTATTGGTGGATGTTAGCATTTATTAATTAGTGTGTGACCTTGAGACGCTGTGGGAGAAGCTGGATTGGGATTCAAAGTGTTATCGGTGTATTGATGGTTTATTTTATTTCGTGCCGCTGCTGATGAGACCATTCGATGCCCCTGCCAGTTGAGGGTGAAGAAGCCTATTTAAAACAAGCGTAGGAGAACGTCTAACACTAATCTTTTTTTTTTTTAATTTGAACATGTTTGATGCTTCAACGACCTTCTAAACATCATGTAGCACAGTGTTTAGTGACAATATATTTTTTTTTTAATGTGCCGAAATTTGTCACGAGTTTTTGGGTCTCGACACACACACGCACACAGCGCGGGGAAAGTGACCGTTCATTCTATCATGTCGTGATTCCCCACCCCGCCCGGCGCTAGGGATGAGGATGCTACAAGAAAGCTGAACCAACCGTTCTACCGATAAGGTAGCCGTTATCGATCATGCGTGGAGGGGGGGGGTGGTCTAGTGCGGGGGGGGGGGGGGGGGGGGGGAATGCGTGCTTGCGCGACTTCGGGGGTGCGTGCTCGCGAGCGCGCTTTCGTGGGTGCGTGCTGGCGTGCGCGCTTTCATGCTCGCGGGCGCGCGTACGTGCGTGTGTGTGCGTGCGTGCTGGCGTGCGCGTGTTTGTGTGTGTGCGTGCGTTTGGAAACCCCAAAACTATTTGATTCTGATGGGTACATTTTCATCCGCTGCGGCTACAAAATACCACGCATTTTCGATCTCGCTACCTGTGAGACAACACAACCATTGGCATTGGCATCTTTGCGATCGTCTCTGCTGTTGAAGTATCAAAAAGACACACGATCGAAGCAAACGTGCGTGTGATATATTGCACATTTATTTCTAATTCAGCTAGCGGACGCAAGTGGAAACAACATTTTGAATTGAATCCATACAAAAGAGGATTCTGGATTTGTTTATTACGGTGCGCGTATGGTGCTGCACCTGTCCGTCCAGAATCTGGTGGCTTGTTGGTTTGGAGTAGTTATCATGTCGCCGATTGACCGGCAATGCTTTGGAATGGGTTCGGATCGGTAGGTTCATGTTTTGATCGAGTGCATTCCGTGCATTTGTCGCGCCACAGCAGTAGACCCGGCAGCAACAAAGTCAAGACAAACTCTTACCCGGGTGTGGACTGCTACGCTTAGTTCTTTTTATTATTATTATTATTATTATTATTATTATTATTATTATTATTATTATTATTATTATTATTATTATTATTATTATTATTATTATTATTATTATTATTATTATTATTATTATTATTATTGGCGTAATAGCCAACGCGATCATGCCGGCCTTTTCAGGACTTGAGTACCACGTAGCCGGATAGTCACCTCTTGCTACGGCGGACGGTTCATACGCGGTTAGAACCCACGACGGGGGTACTGCCACACTGTCTCCTGCTCGATGTATACGCTGCAGGCAGGGGGAAGGATGGACCTCCACGATAAAAAAAACACCGTCATGAACCAGCGGCGGACCTAACGGTAGGCGGACTAGGCGGTCGCCGATGATCTCTACAAGTGGACAGAGTATTAACGACAAGGGCCCCCGGAAAGATGGTCGTTAGGGCTCCGTGGCTGGAGAACCATTTGCACCTCCCCTCCCCCCATGGCGACAACAATTTTAGGACCTGTGACCAATGATCGTAGGGGTTCCATGGCCACCCTCCCTCCCCCCCATCCGCTGGCAAATTAAGTATACTGTTCAATCTTCCAACAGCTGTGTGTCAGTACCCCCTCCTTAGGGGCCTCAATTCGTCTTTCCGCCTTTCATCATAACATTCCGGAAGAAATTACATTTGGCGACAGTTTTGCATACACACGCACACTCACAATCATGCGCAGGATGCTTAGCATATCTATTTAATCCACAACAGACGAAAGCAAAAGCTTAGCTTGCGCTCGAAATGCCGGCGGAACGGAAAGTTGATGAAAATCAGCGCCGGGCTGAACGTGTCAATGCAAATTAGAGTTCAGCGACTTGCATAGCAAACCCTCCAGCGTAAACTAGCGATTCCTTAGTCATTTTTACATTGCAGCAATTGAACTTATTGGGCTTTTTTTGTTTGATTTGTGAAAATGCAACTTCATCGCTGCAATGTTTGTTAACGGCATTTTTAGGCGCCACAACAGCTCGCGAGCATTGACCACACGCGAGAATGAGATAGCGCTATGGAGGGAAAAAGCACGGACGATGGCTGACAGCGATTGGCCTTCTGACGCACCAACACATTCAAACCTTCGGCAGCGCGCTCAAGCGAGGGGTATGAGGCGGAGCCAGGGACGGGCAGCTCGACGAGCTGCTCGACAAATTTGCCGTTGGAGAGAAAAGGAAGGCATGATAAAATTCTCAGAACGCCTTGATTTCTTCCGTCGCTTTGCGCAGCGGGATTATGGCTTTAAAACATAATTTATTTGATTTAAATAAGTTAACACCCAACTTATTAAACTTTTGCATTGATTTAACAAACCGGAATCGACTAGCCTAATGAATCTACGGGTCGACTCGAACTTTCTGCACCCTCGGGTCAAACTGGAAGGTAACGACCTACGCTACCTACCTAGTCGCTTATGCTTTCTCGCACCAGCTGATCTTTCGGGTCGAGCCGAACTCGTTGCACCCGCGGCTCGTTGCAGTCTTATTCCGATTCCGACTGGCTCACACCCGACTCCGGGTCAGGTCGTGAAATGAATCGTATGGTCCGAGGCGGATTTATCCATCTTGGGACCCTAAGCGGAGGATCTAATCTGGGCCACTAGTTTCCCTCAAAGTCCCCAAAATGTATCAATATCGAAAAACTATGAAATATTATCACTTAAGTGCTGGATTGTGATATTAGCTTAGTATAAATTTGATGAGAATGAGAAAAGTGCACCTTAATCGCTGGTCTATTTGCAGCTGTGTATTCGTTTGTCCCATAGTTCATTACATAATTCATTACAAAGTTCATTCTTGAAGTTCGAACAGCTCATTTCATGCAGTACAAATTAGTCAAGTAGTTTTATCTATATCCTATGGTTTAGTTACTTCTAATTCGGATGTGTTTTCCTATTTGAAATCATATTCGAAATATTAATGTTAATCCAAAATGCAACACAAACATTACACAATTAGTATTTTTAATAACATATTTTTACGAATACCAAGTGCATAATCCTAAATTCGTTAGGGATAAATTTTATACTCCTCTTTTTATGGCTATATTTACATTGCTGTAATGTTATCTATAGTCTGCGGGTAATCAGGTTTACATATTTTGCATATTTTTCTTTGGTCATCAATCAGGGTTACAAATACACATTTGGTCATCTTTTTAAGCTAAAAGTCTTTTATATGGAAATCAATCATACAATGGAATAATAAACTGTCGTTTTTAACACACCAGACTATCCAAATTTCAGTACTGATTTAGTTAGTCTTCCTTGTTTCAGTCGTCCTGACATTGACCAATTTGACCACTGTAAGACCTGTTAGCAGAATGAAGGAATAAGCTTCTTGCTTGTTCAAGTTCATACAGTGGACTAACGTTATTTCATAGTATATGCATGTGTACTATGATTGTACAACTATTTATATCGTGAACATGTTTGTATAATTTGACTCTTTCAGACGCAAAGTTTGCCGACCATTGCACAGAGGAAGCAAATCGGGATTTTTTTAATTTTAGATTTCAATGCCGGTAGTATTTTTGCTTTAAGACATTCAGTGTTTTCCCGAGTGAGACTCGGGCTGTGCTTTTGTTCTCCGTTTCGATTCAACTGTCCCGTGGAGGGAGGGGGAGGAATATAAAACAATGATAATGACACAGTTTGCACATCATTTTTGTGTAGTGCAACAGTTTGCAGAATGGGCCATTTTTTTTTACACCTGTTCTCACTTTCCTCTGAATCGTTATCCGGTTGCTATGGATAGCAATCCATGAGAATGGATCGCAATCAACTACGTCTGAATCGTTTTCAGCTATGTTTGGATCGTTTTCAGCTATGTTTGGATCGCTCTCAGCTACCTTTGGATTTTACGTTAGCTCGCGCAAATTTTGTTGCGGCGCAAAGTTTATTTAGTGACCATTCGGCGTACCTCACGATTCTCCTCATGACAGACAATTTGAAAAGCAACAATTTCGTATTGTTCTATGTTTGAACCCAATTGAGACTATGTGTTAAAAATGGAATATCCGGCTATACCTCGAAACCTTGAACAAGACTAAATGACCACGTAGGTCGTTACGCTAAAAAGAAGAAGATTGTGCTGGTTTGTTTGGAAAACATGGTCTAATAACCAAAAACGTATGAATGGTGATGTAAGCTTCATATAAAAAATACGATAAGATTTTACAATTGAATGCATTAATTGTTTAGTTCTTTCCTTAGAGTGCAAATGTGTCCCGCGGTCACCAAATAAACGGTGCGCTAAAACAAAATTTGCGCGAGCTACCGTAAAATCCAAAGGTAGCTGAGAGCGATTCAAACGTAGCTGAAAACGATTCAGACGTAGTTGAAAACGATTCAGACGTAGTTGATTGCGATCCATTCTCATGGATTGCGATCCATAGCAACCGGATAAAGATTCAGAGGAAAATGAGAACAGGTGTATTAACTTTTTGTCAATGTTTGATTATGGGTATTTTTAAAAAATCGTGTACTGTCAAAGGGTTAAAGTAGATACTGTTACATTAAGAAAGGCAAAAAATTAGACTTCTAAACCCAGTGAATTGCAAAGAAAAAAAATCAAACTTGAGAAATGCTTCTTTAATTTGCCTAAATATGAAGGATATGAAACATCTTTCAACTACAATATTTCATAAAGTAATGGTTTGATTTTTAAAGATAATAGTGTTTTGGAAAGGTTATTTAATATCCTTTAAAATTATGCCTCATTTACCTTTATTATAAAATTTTCATGAAAGTTTTGGGAATACATGTAGAACGAAGAAGAAAAGAGGATACGCGGAAAGCGATGGTTTTACAATCCACTTTATTCACTTTCGTCTAGTTCGCTTGGCTTCTCCCGCGTGAATGTTTCGCTCTAGCTAAACCTACTGCGTCGTCAGTTCGATTGACATCAGCACAGGGTGATCCTAAATTCATTCCTTGACATTCGCCTTACATCCCTTGTCTGACAACTGTCAACTGTCTCCTATTTCCTACACGGCCATTCCTGACATCATGATTCTCCTGAATCTGCCCATATTTTTATTTGATCGAATGCAGTTGTCGTTCTCATTGGTCCCTCAGTTTGCTCATCTAGCTTCAGTACCTCACAACGCTCATTTGAAAATGTTTTGACAATCTTATACGGCCCAAAGAATTTCCTCTTAATTTTTCGTCCTATTCCGAACTGAGTTACTGGAATCGCTACGATATCTCCTATCTTATACTTTTGAATCGATTTACGCCGCAAATTGTACGTCCTACGATTTTCATCTTGGATTCTGGCAATTCCTTTGCATGCTATTTTCCTTATTTCATTACGATCATCTGTAAACATCTTTTGGATTTCTTCTTGCAAAATATCGTTAATTCGAATATCTTCCTTCTCTTTCATTTTCACTCCGATCATCAATTCAAAAGGTGTCATCCTAATCGATCGCTGCCAACTATTATTTATCGCCTTTTGAACATTATTTACAAACTTAAACCAATTTTCGGGATTTTCATACGACAACTTCGCTAATGTAGGGATAATTATGCGGTGTACACGCTCTACTTGGCCATTCCCTCGTGGGACTCCTGTAACAATGTGATGCAATTCTATATTGGCTTCTTCGCAAAATTTTGTAAATAAACTAGAGGTAAAAGCAGATCCTCTATCGCAAATTATCCTTCGCGGATTTCCAAACGTATCAGATATAATCGTCAATTTTTTTATAACCTCTTCCGCACTAGTAGTTTTTGTAGCAAATAGCCAAACATGCTTCGTAAACGCATCGACAACGGTAAGAATGTAATTGTAACATTTGCGAGTAGATGGCATAGGGCCAATATGATCAACATGAAAGGTATCCAACGGAACCTCTCCTTTTGGTATTGGATGAAGTTCTCCCTCTGCCCTGCCTCGTTTTCTATCACTCACTATGCATCGGACACAGTTATCAATACAATATTTTATCTTCTTTTCTACTTCAGGAATAAAATAATCCTCTGTTAGTTGTTCTTTCACTTTCTTGATTCCAAAATGTCCTCGTTCGTGTACTTCTCTTATCATACCCGTCTCCATTGCTCGAGGTACACATATTTTGTTATGAGCATTCTCATTTTTATAAAGTACTCCATTTATCAAACAAAAACCATTTCTTTCTTCGCCCTGATCAAGCGCCGTCCTAATTGCCGTAAGATCTTCATCGCGCAATTGTCCTTGTATTATTTTCTCACATACACCTGCCGATATTTTCAATACGTTTGCTCTTGAAAGAGCGTCAACATGTTTCATCTTTTCACCTGAACGATGTTCTACTTCAAAATCAAACTCGGACAACGTTACAAACCAACGACTCACTCGCGCATTGGGAACTTTTTTGTTTAAGGATTGTTTAAACGCTATACAATCGGTCACAACTTTAAATTTCTTACCTAGCAAGTAACACCTGAACTTCTTTATGGATTCCACAACGGCAAATGATTCTAAATCGAATGAGTGATAATTTTTCTCGGCCTTATTTGTCAACCTACTATAATAATAGCAAGGATGTAATAAACCATCCTCCTCAGAACGCTGCAACAATATGCCGGCCAGAGCATCTTTACTCGCATCAGTATGCAATTCGGTAACCAAACTTGCCTTGAAAATATGTAATACAGGATATTCCACTAATTTTTCTTTAATCGATTCAAAAGCTGCCCTTGCCTCTTCATTAAATTCAAAAACACTCTCTTTTTTTAACATTGTGGTCAATGGCCTGGCAATACGCGCAAAACCTTCTATAAACTTTCTAAAATAACTAGCTAGCCCTATAAAACATTGCAGCTGTTTCACCGTTTTTGGCTGCGGGTAATATTTAACTTTTTCTATTTTTTGGGGTGCTGGTTCAATCTTACCTTCATAGACGGTATACCCCAAATACTCTACACGCCGTTTGAGGAACGAACACTTTTTCCAATTGAAGTGAAGTCCTGCCCGCTGTGCCACTTCCAAAACTCGCCGCAAAGACGCCAAACCATGCTCCTCGTCTCGAGACGGAATGATGATGTCATCTACGAAGGCCATCACGGTACCGTCTATGATCAACTCATGAAGTACTGCATCGATGAAGCGTCCAAACGCATTGCCGCTGAGACACAATCCAAACGGAGCACGTAAAAACTCATACTGCCCATCCGTTGTTACGAAAGATGTGTACTGGCGACTTTCCTTCTCCACCTTGACGTGAAAATACGAATTTTTCAGATCTAATACACTGTACACACGAGCATCTGCCAACTGATCAATCTGGTCTTCGATATTGGGCATCGGATAAGAGTCCCGCACGATCCTCTTATTCATCTCACGATAATCCACACACGCACGGTGAGATCCATCCTTCTTCGGTACAACCACAACTGCGCTAGCATAAGGGCTTCGCGATGGCTGAATTATTCCGTCGTTTAACCATTCGCGAACTTGTTTCCTTACCACCTCTTTCTCTAGCGGAGCTATTCTTCTTGGCAACGTACGCACTACCTCCTCGTTGTTCACTAATATTTTCATCTCACTTTCAACGTTAGAAATCTTTGCTGGTTCATAATTATTAACCATATCACAAATCACGCGACGATAATTTGACGGTGCGTCTATTTCTTGATGACTTTCACAAACTATACGATACACCCAACGATCATCAACACCCGTGGGTTTTTCCTCTTCCTCCTGTTGCTTTGTTATCTTTGCATGACCGTTTGTGATAACGTAGTTAACCCTTTTGAGCACATCGATTCCTATCAGCATTTTGGTGTCGATAGAATTCGAAGGTACCACCACGAAACGAATTATTTCCTCAACTTCATCGATGGTAGCACGGATCGTCAGCTCACCACACACGTTGCTTTGTTTTCCACCATAGCCTTTTATTACCCGTGCAGACGGTTTCAACTCATTACAATTGAGTTTTAATTCCTGGAACAAATCCCAGCGCATGAGCGTCACATCACTGCACGTATCGATCACCGCTTCGCACAACTGGTTTCCAACTGACACACACACAATTGGAAATGAGCTCGTCATTGTTTGAACTCTATTATTGTTACTGTTATTCGGGCATCGTGCTGCAACATGCCCAACTTCGCCGCAAGCATAACAATGCGGTCTTCTTCCTTGCGCTGTCGTACAATCTTTTGCACAATGTCCTTTTGTTCCACATTTGAAACAAGTGGGACCTTCTTGTTTTGTTGGACATTCGATAAGTCGATGAGAAGCGCTGCCACAATTGAAACAATGGCGTTGTTTTAACTTATCCGGAATTCGTTGCCCGACAACTTTTGGGCGTTCCTGTTGAAACTTGTTCGCCGCTCTCTCGAACAAACGTATTTTCTCCTTAAGTTCGTTAATATTCTTTGCCTCGTAGAACATTGACCTCTGCCTTTCGTCGTTAGTTATTCCATCTGCCACATATTCTACGAGGCTGGCTTCGTCTAAATCGATTTTCTGCGCAATTTGCTGGATGGCATAAACAAATTCTAACCCGGTCTCCTCTTTTTTCTTGCGACGCGTCGATAGCTGCTTGTGTATGTCGCTTGCACGCACACTTGGAGCAAACTCGTTAATCAACGCTCTCCGTAGATTTGCATATGTCGTCACACCTTTCAGCGTATTTAGAAAACCACGTGCGACTCCGGTCAACTTTTTACGGCACATGATCAATTTCTGATCCTCGTTCCATCCAGCCATCGTACTAATCTCCTCAAAACTTCTGATCCATGCGCGCACGTCTTGCGTAGATCCGGCGCCAAATGCATCAACACCATCTTCGACATCGCGGAAGGAGTATGGTTGCACTCTGTCAACCGTGGGCAACTCAGCATCCGCAAAATCAGCTGCATCGGTTCGATCATACGCAACGACGCGTGCAGCCAGCTCCTCTTTTGTTCCGACCGTACTTAATTCACGCTCTTCACATTTTTTCACCAAACCCAACCGCGTATGGTCTTCGACCATCGCTGCAATCAACGCGTTCTCCATTTTCTCATTAACGTTTTGCACAACTTTAGCTTTTATTTAAACACACTTTACAACATCACAATCGCAACTTTAACAACCTTTATGCGTCACAATGTCAACTTTTCGTCACAAATTCACACTTTCACATCAGGTGAAACACCGACTAAGTCAACTTTTCCAATTCGAACCACTACTGCAACTTAACAACTTTACTAACTTTACGACTTGAACGACTTTAACAACTTTACAACTTTATCAACTTTACGACATGAACGACTTTAACAACTTTACAACTTTATCAACTTTACGACATGAACGACTTTAACAACTTTACAACTTTATCAACTTTACGACTTGAACAACTTTATCAACTTTAACACATTATGCAACTTTTCATAACTGTAAACTCATCACTTTGCATCGCCTAGCCTCTTCCCGGACGAGCCCCCATGTAGAACGAAGAAGAAAAGAGGATACGCGGAAAGCGATGGTTTTACAATCCACTTTATTCACTTTCGTCTAGTTCGCTTGGCTTCTCCCGCGTGAATGTTTCGCTCTAGCTAAACCTACTGCGTCGTCAGTTCGATTGACATCAGCACAGGGTGATCCTAAATTCATTCCTTGACATTCGCCTTACATCCCTTGTCTGACAACTGTCAACTGTCTCCTATTTCCTACATACATTAACGATGAAAAGAAAATTTTAAATAAATTAAATGATTGTCTTCAACTGGGTAAAAATCATACAACAGTTCAAAAAAATCATACATTACGGTTCAAAATATTCTCGCGTGTCGCAGTTCGGCGGTGGTGGGATGGGGGTGCTTTCATTCGGCAAAAACCATTAGGGACTTATTCTAGGACCTTGGACCGATATATTATAGTTCTGATTTTTGCAGAACTATATTAAAAAGTATCCTCATTCATAAAGTGAAGAAAGTGGTATTCCAATACATGATTTCCGAACTTTCCAGAAAGACTCAATGTTGGAAAATGGCTGAAAATATTGGTAGTTTGATTTTAGAGTGCTCTCAAGAACCAACTAACATAAGTAGCATAACACATGCTACTCTCCATCTTCGCGGATACCTTCCCAAACAAGCAACTATGTGTAACTTACTTCACTCTTCGATTATGAAACTATTAAAACTGAATGGATATCCTCAGTCGATAAACATTAATACACTCGTTTTCCTTATCTTATAATTTACAATCTATTTGTGGGGCCCTTTCCGTTTGAAGTTCGTAGGCTGAAATTTCAGCATGTCAGCAGTTTGCATTGTATAGCAGTTTTCGAGCAGCTATCTAAGTGAGTATAATATACAGGTGGACTTATCCCAAGGTGTATGAATTTAGAAGGTTTTTTTTTTATCGATTCTGCTTCTGAATGAAGATTTTAAGAGTGTTTTGTGTATTCGTCAAGCCTTTAGAAAGCTCGTTGGAGCAAAAGTTTTCACTAGTTCTGTCAAAAAGTGAGGTTCAAAATTGGTTATAAAAAAATGCTATGAGACCACCTGGACCACATACACTTTGATTCTAGATTCCACCACGTAATCTCTTTAATGCATCTTAGAGTAAATGTAAACAACACCGTGTTTTCGAGCAGGTACTCGAATCTAATTCTAGCTTTTAGGCTAAAATTTTCTAGACCGAAAATTGCAGGCTAGTTTTTTGTGTGGTTTTGTATGGAGTGTTTACATGATTTCAGCCTCCAACTATCAAACTCCATACAAAAAACTAACTAGAATCGTGAAGGCCCCCAATGTTTTATTTGTATAGCTGACGATATTAATATTTATAAATTAAACTTCTTCTTCTCTTGGCCTAAACAATCGTTGTCGGTCAGGGCCTGCCTGTACCACTTGGGTTGGCTTTCAGTGACTTTTTTAAGATTACCACCCATAGCAGGATAGTCAGTCCTACGTATGGCAACACGGTCTATTTGGGGCTTGAACCCATGACGGGCATGTTGTTAAGTCATACTAGTTGACGACTGTACCACGAGACCGGCTCAATCAATTAAACACAGCTTACAATGATTAAAAAATAGGCTAAATTATTGCAAATCCTCTTCGTTTTCCTCCTCCAAATATTCTTCTTCAGTGTTTATATCCGGATATTCCGCAATCCTTTGAATAATCCGGCTTTCTATTAGCGACCTATGCATGGGATTTTACTTTTGCAATGAACAGTGCACGTATTTTTCAAATGCATCCGATTGATTTTTTTTTTTGCAATTTGGCGTTTCATTACTTTGGACGTAAGAACAAATAACTCTCCTAGTACACTATTTGCACAATCCTGCGTAATTCGAGCACGTTTTACCCCTCGAGTTGTCGATGTAGCGGAATTTGGGGCAAGTGTGCCATACGGGGCAAGAGTGCCACCAAGCATTTTTCCTTGAAAACTTTAGTTTCATGATCAATTTTGTATACAGTTGGTTGCTTTCCAATGACTAGGTATACTGAGCCAAACTTCATATAGATCAATCGATGTTTCCCATTGTTTTGAACTGATTTATGTTGAGTTTCAAAATTGAGCAGAATATTATAATTTTTGAATCCAACCAAATAAGCTTAAAAATCATGCGAACAATCAACCGAGAAAATATTTACACCACCGTATAGTTGAGAAAACGTGAAATTTTTTGTGGGGTTGGTTGAAAAAAACTTTTATTTTGTCACTTAAAAATTCAATTTCAAAAAAGTTACAACTTTTGGGGCAAAAGAGCCATCTCTGTTTGGGGCAAGTGTGCCATCATCTTTCATAGGCGCGAGATGTCAAAAATGTAAACATTGTTGTAGCGTTCAGCGGTATGGTGCGCTTTTACGAGCGGATTCTACTCCGGAAAAACAGACCAGCAACAACCCATATTGCGATACAGTTTGTGATGAAAAGGGGTTCATTGGTGACTCAAGACATGTAGGAATACATACACTAGTGGTATAAACGTAATAATTTCCAATTATCAAAGAAATACGGTTATTTTAACCAGGTGGCCGTCTTGCCCCATACGAGTGGCACTCTTGCCCCATAGCCCAAAAAACAACGTCTTTTTGGACCCTTTTTAAAACGCTTCAAAAACTGTTTTGTTTGCACCCCGCACGACAAAATCGAGCAGTTTTGTAGCTCGGATTTTAGATCGCTTTCCGCCAAAAGCGATCGAAAAAGGGAGCAGAAATGTCAGGGAAAACGCTTGGATTCCGATCGAAGAAATATATCAATCCAAAAATTTCAGCGATGAAAATTTCGCAATATTTCATTTATAAATTTGCAACAATTTTGAATGCGAAATATTTCACAGCCATGCGCTGTGAAATATGTTTGCAGTGTGTTAGCACGTTTTTGTGTTGACTGTTTTGGCTGCGTGAAAAAGGTAAACAACACAACTGCTGTCACCTAGCGACCGAGATATGTAGATAAACCAAGTTAGAAAAGGTGCCGCTAGGTGGCGTAAAGGTTGTTATCAACTGAAAGAGGCAAACATATACATTGCGAAAGAGATGAAGAGACACGATCCAGCCTCCGGTCATACACCCCATAAAGGTCGAGCATAAGGGCATAGACAGGAAACGGCGCGAAACTATTGGCAGTAGCAAAAGCGAGTGTGACCGGACAAGTTAAAAATATAGAATTTGCATCAAAACGTCAAAGATCATTTTCTTATTTCAAACACCCGGAAAGAAATTGTTACCGAAGTAACAAAGTTTTTAACTTTCACACTTGTATTTTCGCGAGTTATAAATTTACGGCATAAAAATGCAGAGTGAAGAAAATCGCTTCGATTGTGGTGCCTGCGATAAAGCGAACACCGTGGACGATATGGTGCTGTGCGACGGTTGCGCGAAGTGGTACCATTACGGGTGTGCTGGCGTCACCGCAAACGTAGCGAAAAGAAAGTGGTTCTGTGTTCAGTGTGTGAAGAAAGTGCCTGTGATCGGGAAAAGCGAGGCCAAACCGACGCTACGTGAGGAAGTTAGTGCAAAGGACAACAAGCCCGCTGAAAGCTGCCAGAATGTAGAGAAGCAGGGAGCAGCTGATAGCGAGGGTGGCAGTTCGGAGCGAACCGTAGTGCAGGATAAGCCAAGTCCACCCCAAACGGCCAAATCTAAAGCACCAAGCACAAGACGGGGCGGCTCAGCGTCTTCTCAACTATCTGTGCGAAACGCCTTAGAGCGCCTGGCCAAGAAACAGGAACTCGAGAAGAAAATGGCCGAGAAGGAGTTCCAGCTAAAGATGGCCAAAATGGAGCTCGAGCAGGAGGAGCTCAGGATGCAACTCGAGGAGCAGCTCGACATCGAAGGCTCGGAATGTTCCATCATAAGTGGCAAAAGTGTAAGAGCAAAAATTTGGGTAAGAGATCAAAATCAGGCTTTGGCTAAACCTGCTCAAGTGCAGACTCATCCGCAAACTGAAGCGTCACCAGTAACGAAAAGACGAATAGCTGAAAATAATCTGGAAAACGCGATGGTGGAAAGAAACGGCTTGACCCCCAGCCAAATAACTGCGAGGAACCACTACCCAAAACAGCTGCCAAAATTTAGTGGTTCTCCTAAAGAATGGGCCGTGTTCATAAGCTGCTACAACGAGTCCAATGAAGCCTGCGGATTCTCTAATAATTGCGGAATCGGTCACTTGTCACTCATAGCGGCTGGTTGTGCTTTCTCACTCTGCTATTTCCAAGTTGATTTTTACCGCGATTTTTCGGTTTCTTGGTTAAGTGCTTGAACTGTTTTAGTTCGGTTAATTTGCACTCGCGCGTTCACGTATCACAAATTTGTGCGGCACCTGTGAATTGTACGGTTCAACAAATAAACATTGCGATCCGCCTGCGGTTGTTTTGACCACTCATTGTGCAGTTGAACTTTGCGCTATTTTGCGATGGCGTCCGTGATCTGTAAGAAATGTGAAGGTGCTATTAGCAACGATCCAATTCCGTGCTTCGGTCTGTGTGAACACTATTACCACGATAAGTGCATTGGACTTTCAACCCCGCTCCTGCGTGATTTTAAGAAGTCACAAAATCTATTCTGGGCTTGCGCGGATTGTGCTCAGCGTTTGCGGGCCGTTGACACTTTACGCTTTTCGCACGGCCTTTCTCGTGATGCTGCCTACCTGTTGGAATCGTTGCAGTCCGATTTCCGCGATACCTCACGTTCTGTGCAGGCGACATCAGCTGGCTTGCGACTCGAACTTTCCTCTTCACTGGATTGTTTTAGAAACGAGATAGCTTTGATGAAACAGGAATCAGCATCATCAATTCGTTCCGTGAAAGATTTCATCGACTCACTTACTGCTTCTCACTCAATGGAACGCAACTACTCACAGGCTCCACTACTCACAACGCTTGATGAAGTTAAGCATGGCATCAAGGGGCTTGATCTCATGCACCGTGAGTTTCTCACTTCCTTCAACTCACTAATGAACAAGCTCAACTCTCATCTTGCCACGCATACTACTACATCGAGTGCTCACCATTCCGCGATTCCTGCTACGCACTCAACGACCACGAATCCAGTTGCGGCCTCTAAGCTCACCCATCAAGCTGTTGGTGAGAATCCTTCTAAACGCCGATTGATGGATCGCTCTCCCGACTCGTCGCCTACCAATACCGTTACACGCGCTATGCTGTCATCGGGTACAGGGTTGTCCTACAACAATATTACGACCGTTCCTGAACGCCCACCCCGTACTTGGGTCTTTATCTCCCGTATTGCTCCTGATACTCCGATTGAAGCGATCCGTGAAATGGCCTGTTCCAACATAGGGACAGACGACATCTTGGTATACAGCCTTGTACGACGCGACCGGGATCTTTCTACGCTCTCCTACGTATCTTTTAAAATTGGTGTACCGGATTCGCACCGGGCTATTGCTTTGGCTGCTTCAACCTGGCCTCGCGGGATCACTTTTAAGGAGTTCATCAACCTTAATCCCCGCTCCGTCAATGTTTGGCGACCCACTACTGCAGCATCCCATGCACCTTCTGCGCCTGTTACCCGTGAATCGGATCACCATTCATCGCCACCTTCTATCAACCACACGACACAACTGCGAAACGCTGATTTCACTATTTCGCCCGATCATGGTCCTATGAGCTTGCCTTATACGCAGTACTTTCAGCAAGCGTAAACCGGCTGATCCGGCTGAAGATTTTCATGAACTACCGACTTTACCCGAATTGATGGAAGCTAACCCTGCATCTAATACACACAATCCGTCCGACTCTCTTCCGCCGTTAATAACTTGCAGCGAGAGCACTCCCGGCGCATCTCGCTCTCTCATTCCTTCGATCGATCGACTAAACATCTACTATCAAAACGTAAGAGGATTGCGCACAAAACTAGACGAGTTACGCCTCTCTCTATCTGAGCTTGATATGGATGTGTTGGTGTTAACTGAAACATGGCTCGATGGTTCAATTCCGTCCTCTCTTATCTCGGAGGATGCGTATGTCATCTATCGCTGCGACCGAAATTCTCTCAACAGTAACCGTTGCCGTGGTGGTGGTGTACTCATTGCCTGCTCTTCCGTGCTGAACACGTCAACTTTATCACTGCCGTTCGACTCGCTGGAGTCTGTTTGGACAATTGTTAAGCTTCAAAACCTTGCAATCTATATCGGCGCCGTTTACATCCCACCCGATTTGCGTTCTTCCGAAGTAGTCCTTGACGATTTACATGAGAGTGTTAGTTTCGTTGCTGGCAAACTTAAACCAAATGATCTTATGGTGTTACTTGGTGATTTTAATTCACCATCACTCTCCTGGCAACCGTCGGCATCGTGCGTTAATCAGTTCATTCCTACTGGTGTATCTCGTGAAAATGTTTCTCTGCTTGATGGAATGTCGGTAAACGGTTTGCTGCAATTATCCGGCATAAAAAATATACGCGGAAGACAATTAGATCTTCTATTTGCCAATGCTGGCTTCTTGGAATGCTGCTCCCCCGTCATAGCTTCACCTGTTCCACTCGTCGCGCTAGACAATCATCATCCTGCTCTTGAGACAAGCGTGCTCCTTACGCACTCTCGCCCTGCACCCTCCCAACGAATACCTACGGCTCGTATGTTCAATTTTAGGAAATTGGACTACCAAAAGCTTCATCGTATATTAGCCGATACCGATTGGTCCTTTATTGATGCTGACTGTGACATTAATCAAGCTGTAGCAGCGTTTACTAATGTAATCACTTCCGCCTTCCCTTCCTGCTGTCCTCTCCTTAAACCCGCTCCTAATCCTAAGTGGTCGAACAGAGCTTTACGTCTATTAAAATCGGACAAAAACCGCGCTCAACGCGCCTACCGTTTAAATAATACTTTACACAATCTTTGTGTATATAAATATGCGGCTAAGGCTTATCGTCTTCTTAATCGCCATCTGTATCGTCGCTACGTTCGGCGTCTTCAAATGCGCTTCACTATTGATCCTGGGTCATTCTTTCGTTTTGCGAACTCTCGGCGAGGCTCTGCTAGCCTTCCATCCACCCTGTTTCTTGATCTGTCCTCTGCTACGTCCAATCCTGATATATGTAACCTATTTGCCAAACATTTCTCTAGTGTATTTGTCGATCCTAGTACTTTTAAGGTTCCTTTGGACGTAGGCTTGTCTTACACGCCCTCTGATGTGATATCATGTAATTCAGTCGTTGTAAGTGAAAGCCTAGTAAAATCCGCTTTATCCAAACTTAAAACTTCGTTTTCACCAGGCCCCGATGGCATCCCTGCCTGTGTTTTGAAAAAATGTGGCAATACCCTCACTCCTATTCTCACTCGTCTTTTTTCTCGCTCGCTTAGTGTAGGGATTTTTCCTAGTCAATGGAAACTAGCTTGGCTTGTTCCCATTTATAAGAAAGGTGACCGCACACTAGCATCAAACTACAGAGGCATTTCTATTATTTGTGCGTGTTCTAAAATCCTCGAGTCAATTGTCCATTTATCTGTAATGCCTTGTGTAAAAAATTATATTTCTACGGAACAACACGGCTTTATGCCCAATCGCTCAGTGTCCACCAACCTAATGTGTTTTTTGTCTTCTCTATATCACTATCTGTCTAGTGGTAAGCAAGTAGACACTATCTATACCGATTTCAAAGCGGCATTTGACAGTATACCTCTATCATTACTTGTTGCTAAGCTTCGAAAACTAGGTTTCGGTGGCTCTATATTGCCGTGGTTCAACTCCTATCTTGAGAATCGTTCATATGCAGTTAAAATCTGTGGCTCTTTCTCTGAATGCTTTCTTAGTTCTTCGGGAGTCCCTCAAGGTAGTGTCCTTAGTCCCTTACTGTTCATTCTCTTCCTCAATGACTGTACTTCGATCCTTCCTCCTAACGGCTTCTTGCTATATGCGGATGACGTTAAAATTTTTCTTCCTGTATCTTCTACAGCTGATTGTCTAGTCCTTCAATCCTGGCTCTGTAAATTCTCTACATGGTGTGCTTCTAACGGTTTAGTCCTGTGTCCTCAAAAATGTTCCGTCTTGTCTTTCTTCCGATCTTCTACAAGTATAACTCATGCTTATAGTGTCTGTGATGCCTCTATTCCCCGTGCGTCCTTGTCTAAGGATCTTGGCGTCTTCTTTGACCCGAGTCTTTCTTTCAAGGAGCACACGGACTATGTCATCAACAAGGCCAACAAAAGTCTTGGTTATATTTGTCGCATGTCCACTGAAATTCGTGATCCCTTTTGTCTTAAGTCCCTTTATTGTTGTTGGGTCCGTTCCGTACTGGAATATGCCTGTGTCATCTGGTCTCCTGTCCAACTATCTCTGCTCCAAAGGATTGAGAGGATCCAGAGACGTTTTACAAGGATCGTATTTCGTAGGTCGCTGGGTCATCACTCTATTCCGCTTCCTTCGTATGAGGATAGATGCACTTTATTAGGCCTTGCCAAGTTGGAGCACCGCTTCTCGGTCGCTCAGGCTTCTTTCGTCGCTGGCATATTGCTCAATACGATTGATACCCCTTCACTTCTGTCGCGCTTACATTTGTATGCACCTTGTCGCACCTTACGTTATCGTTTTCGTCTCCAGTTACCTATATGTCGTACACGTTTTGCTCGCAATGAGCCTTTTGTAAGAGCTATGTCGTCTTTTAATAGTACTTATGATCTGTTCGATTTCAACATATCCTATCCTGTCTACCGATCCCGTCTTCGCTCCTTTTCCGTACCATAAACTCCTTCCAACTCCTTCGTGAATAATTGTTATACTATAGTCAGTAAGCACTATTGCTGTAACCCAACGTGGCCGAGCAAATAATAAAATAAAAATAAATAAATAAATAAATAATAGAGAAAATTTGTTGCGCTTAGAAGAGTGCCTTCATGGTGCAGCTAGAGAGGCAGTGCAATCAAAACTCACGACGCCAAACGCAGTCCCAGACATTATCAAAGTGTTGAAACGACTCTATGGACGTCCTGCCCTAATCGTACAAGAGTTAATCGACAAGGCACGACAAACCGAAGCGCCCAAACCAGAAAACCTAGAGTCGCTGATTAAATACGGGTTAGCAGTGCAACATTTCTGCGACCACCTAGTAGCAGCAGACTTAGAAGACCACCTACAGAACCCAGCAATACTAGGAGAACTAGTAGAGAAACTCCCAGCATCAAGGAGACTGGAGTGGTCGCGATATAAATGTGGTCTTCCACATATCAGTTTGCAACAATTTGGTGAGTTCATGGATGAATTGATGGAGCATGCCTGCGAAGTGTGCAATTATATTCCACAACAACCCACAAACCCTCCTCCTCCTCGCTATCGAACACACCATCACACTGATACTCTTGAAAGGGGAACCCTAGCACAACCACGACGTTACACCTGGCAAGAGCGGAAATGTCCTGCGTGTGGTGATACAGGTCATCGAGTGAGGAACTGTCAAGAGTTCCGACTAATGAATGTGCAGAACCGTTTGGATGTAGTAGATCGGCATGGATTATGCAAGCTGTGCCTTAACCAACATGGCCTACGACGTTGCTTATCGCGATTCCGATGCGAGATAAACGGGTGCGAAGCTCGCCATAACGCATTGCTGCATTTGCCGTCAGCGACACGTTGTGCAGAGGTACTAGCCCATAACGGTACGACAAAGGCTGGTGTGCTGTTCCGAATCGTACCAGTCATAGTGCACTATGGACCGAAAAGTGTAGAAACTCTGGCTTTCCTGGATAAAGGTTCATCCTTAACCTTGATGGAAACCAGCCTGGCCAACACCCTTGGCGTAAGCGGAAGACCAGAGCCCTTGGAACTAAGCTGGACAGCCGATGTGACGAGAAAGGAAAATGCATCACAACGAGTAGACGTGCAGATTTCGGCGCGAGGCGACGATAGACGTTACGAGCTTTCCAGCGCTCGTACGGTCGAAAAGCTAAGTCTGCCGAAGCAAGAACTAAACCGCAAAATCCTAATAAATAACTTTTCTCACTTTCAGAAATTGCCGATCCCGTCGTTTCTGAAAGCTGAGCCAAAGTTATTAATCGGGCTGCAACACATGGAGCTGCTTACACCACTGGAGACCCGGACGGGGCAGGCAGGCGAACCGGTCGCTGTGAGGAGCCCTCTTGGATGGGCTGTGTACGGACCGTACAACAACACGACGAGCGGCGTCTTGATGCAGCATATTGGTCCGGTGCAACCCGGCAATGCGGTGCAACGCGACACTGAAGACAGCGACGGAGACCTGAACATGCTGCTCCGTGATTATTTCACATTAGAAGAGGTTGGTGTTAAATTTAACGCGTTGCCTGAAACAAGTGAGATAGCTAGGGCCAGACATTTGCTTGAGATTACCACTAAACGTCAAGAGGAGAGGTTTGTAACAGGGCTACTTTGGAACACAGATGAAGTGGTGTTCCCTGACAGTTACCCAATGGCTGTAAAACGCTTACAAAGTCTCGAAAGAAAGCTGTCAAATGATCCAGAACTGCGACAGAACGTTCACCAACAAATTCAGCAATATCTAGACATGGGATTCGCACATAAGGCAACAAAGCAGGAAGTGCATGGAGCAAACCCCTCCCGAGTATGGTATCTACCATTGAATGTCGTAGGACACCCGCGTAAACCCGACAAAAAACGCTTAGTTTGGGATGCAGCGGCAAAAGTAAACGGAGTATCGTTAAACTCATTCCTACTTAAAGGGCCAGATCTACTAGTAACGCTCCCCAGTGTCTTAAGCCAATTTAGAGAACGACGAGTGGCCTTCGGTGGGGATATTGAAAAAATGTTCCACCAGATAAAAATTCGTGAAGAAGACAAGCACGCACAAAGGTTCCTGTTTCGGACTGATCCTAGCCAACCACCTTCAGTATACATAATGGATGTCGCGACCTTCGGCGCATCTTGCTCACCCTGCTCCGCACAGTATGTCATGCATAGAAATGCGCAAGAAAATGCAACTGAGTTTCCTGAGTCGGCTGCAGCCATAAAAGGGAAAACATACATGGATGATTATTTTGATAGTTGCGATACAGAAGAAGAAGCGATTAAACGAGCACAAGAAGTAAAATTAATTCATTCTAAGGGCGGATTTAATATGCGAAATTGGGTCAGTAACAGCCAAACTGTTTTAAATAGTCTCGAAAACACCTCGAACCAATCCGTAACAATCAAATACGGAGACGTAGAAAAACAACAACGAGTGTTAGGAATGGCCTGGGATCCAGTAAGAGACACGTTTAAGTTTACTGCAACCTGGAGGGACGACCTATTACCATACCTCGAGGAAAAGAAAAGGCCTACTAAACGCACTGCTCTGAGAATAATAATGAGTCTTTTTGATCCATTGGGACTACTCGCTCCCATCCTAATACATGGTCGTATGATCATGCAAGACCTGTGGCGTGCAAAACTTGGTTGGGATGAAGAAATGGCTGACGCCGAATTTCTAAAATGGCAAAGATGGGTAGACCTAATTCCTCTAATCTACAAAATAGAAATACCGAGGTGTTATTTTGGAAATACTGCTTCTAAAGCGTACAAATCGCTACAGCTACATGTTTTTACCGATGCGAGTGAACTCGGGTATGGCTGTGTAGCTTATTTCCGGGTAGAAGATGAACACGGCGTACACTGCTCGATGGTGATGGCTCGAAGCAAAGTAGCTCCCTTAAAACATTTAACGATCCCGCAAATGGAACTGCAAGGAGCATTGATGGGCGCGAGATTAATGAGTACTGTGAGTGAGAACCATACTCTTCCCATAAGTAAGAAATTCCTCCATACTGATTCCGAAGTCGTGCTCTCCTGGATCGCATCAGCAACTAGAGAATTCAAACAATTTGTAGCGTGCAGGATAGGTGAAATCCTCTCACTAACAGAGCCTCACATGTGGAAACACGTTCCCTCAAAAGAAAATCCAGCGGACTGCTTAACCAAATGGAGCAAAGATACCCTTCTAGTCAAGGATAGTAAGTGGTACAATGGTCCTTCATTCCTATATCTCCCGCCAGACAATTGGCCGGAACAGAAGGAAATAGCGAAGACAAACGAACAACGCAGAACACTTAATGTGCATAGCGAAGTTGCTAATAACATCTTGATAGAAGTAGAAAGGTTCTCGAAATGGACGGTGTTGGTACGTACTATAGCAACCGTATATCGATTCATAAGTAACTGTCGCAGGAAAATTTTGAAACTACCACTAGAAACGTTAATACCCACGAAACGTCAGGCAAAAATGATAAAGAGTTCACAAACCACCAAACAAATGCCCTTACAAAGTTCCGAGTACCAAAAGGCCGAACAGGCTTTTATAAAGGTGGCGCAACAAGAAAGCTTTCCGAGAGAGCTAAAGATTATGGCGAATGAAACACATGAACAAAATCTGGAGCACAATAGCAAATTGTACCAGCTGACACCAACTATAGACGACCATGGCATTTTACGAATCGATGGCCGTACTGCAAACGCTAATCATATCGCTTACGATGCTCGATATCCTATCATCTTGCCTAAAGAACATCCAGTGACAAATCTTATCATCGATGCATTTCACTGCAGACTAGGACATGCAAATCATGAGACTGTAGTTAACGAGATTCGCCAAAGATATTATGTACCCCACCTGAGAGTTTTGGTTGGAAAAAGGGCGAGAGACTGTCAGTATTGCAAGGTAAAAAAATGCAAACCATATAATCCCCGAATGGCACCTCTACCTAACGCGAGGCTGCAATCCTATGCTCGTCCTTTTAGCTATGTTGGAGTGGATTACTTAGGTCCGCTAGATGTCGTCAACGCCAGAAGAACCGAAAAACGATACGTTGCTGTGTTTACATGTCTTGTAACGAGGGCGGTTCATTTAGAGGTTGCATTCAGCCTATCCACTGATTCATGCATAATGGCTGTCAGAAGGTTTGTGTCGAGAAGGGGCCCGCCTATAGAGATATTCTCCGACAACGGAACCAATTTTGTTGGTGCAAACAACGAGCTAAAAAGAGAAATAGCAGCATTAAATTCTAAATTGGCAGACACCTTCACAAACTCACGCACAAACTGGAACTTTAATCCGCCGTCAGCACCACATATGGGCGGAGTATGGGAGAGGATGGTAAGGAGCGTTAAAGAGTCCATGAATGCATTTGTTGATGGTCGAAAATTGAATGATGAAATTCTAAATACTGCCTTGATTGATGCGGAATGTCTAATTAACTCTCGACCACTTTTCTATATGCCACACAATACCACTGATGCAGAAGCACTGACACCAAACCATTTCCTTTTAGGAGATTCGTCCGGCTCCAAATCAACATTAGCAACATGCCCAGATCTGGCTGATACACTCCAAAACAGCTACAAAAGAAGCCGGAAACTATCTAGCGAAATGTGGGACAGATGGTTGAAGGAATATTTTCCTAACCTCAATCTTAGGAAAAAGTGGCGAGATGACAACATACCAATCAGGGTCGGAAACTTGGTATTTATTACGGAAGGAAGTCGAAAGGATTGGGTGAGAGCAATTGTAGAAGAAACAATAGCTGGGCGAGACGGACGAGTGAGACAAGCAGTAGTAAGGACAGCGTCTGGAAAACTTTTGAAACGAGCAGTGGTAAAACTTGCCTCTATAGAAACAGAAATGTTAGCACCGGAATTATGAACATTTATATTAGCACTGCACTGAGTCAACCCATACATCATATATTGTCCATACACACTTTAACGCTTAGAAGAAGCATCAAATAGAAACGTGCCAGTATTTTAAGTAAATCCTGCGCAACTTAGGATTGACGGGGTGGGGTATGTTAGCACGTTTTTGTGTTGACTGTTTTGGCTGCGTGAAAAAGGTAAACAACACAACTGCTGTCACCTAGCGACCGAGATATGTAGATAAACCAAGTTAGAAAAGGTGCCGCTAGGTGGCGTAAAGGTTGTTATCAACTGAAAGAGGCAAACATATACATTGCGAAAGAGATGAAGAGACACGATCCAGCCTCCGGTCATACACCCCATAAAGGTCGAGCATAAGGGCATAGACAGGAAACGGCGCGAAACTATTGGCAGTAGCAAAAGCGAGTGTGACCGGACAAGTTAAAAATATAGAATTTGCATCAAAACGTCAAAGATCATTTTCTTATTTCAAACACCCGGAAAGAAATTGTTACCGAAGTAACACAGTGTGAGTTTAAAAAGTTTTCGATCGCTTTGCGCAGCGGGACTTCTTTCAAGCGAAACTCAGTCATAAGTGAGGAAATAGATGTTAAATGGTTATGAGATTTAAATCGGCTTTTGAAAAACACGTTTGAGTGAGTTATAACTTGAAATGCTTAAGGTGGTACACTTGCCCCAAATTCCGCTACTGGGTTGTGATTCAATGTCAATTGTTTACTGAAAGAACAAAAAAATCATTTCATTTCATTTCATTTCATCTATTAATTTTAATATGTCTGCCTCTGGGGTTGAACATATAATTGCTGAAAACCTAGTTAGCCCTATTGGTACTAAACAAACTGAAACTTAACTAAACTAAGGGGAAATAGAAAAGGATGTAACAGAATGGAAATCCATAGTGAAAAGAAAATAAGCAGCGGATAAGAAGAAAATATTTAAAACAAAAAAGAAATTAAGAATAACAGAGACATAATTAGAAAAAATAACAAAGAAAAAAGAAAAAAGCCAAACGCTGTATTGCGGAAAGGTATTGCAAGAGCAGTCCGATTTCTTAAACACCTGGAAGGAACATACCAACTACTGGGCAGACGATGATTGTTACGAAGGGAAGAGATATAGCTCCAGAACTGTATTGGGTGAAAAGTAAATCGGTATTGCAAGAAAGCTATGTAGGACTTATAACGGGCCCGATTATAAATGCGATACGCCGTTGCTGCATATTTGAACAGTCGTTTAGTGTATGGATTGCGGTATTCCCGATAGTCGCGTAAGTAGCGCTGCTTATCACGTTTCATGGATCTAAGGATTGAATTGGACCAGGGAGGAAAAGAAGGGGCTTTACGTAAAGGACAGCACAATGGGAAAGCTGAAGACACTAGCTGTGTGAAAATAGAGACCGCTTCGTCCAGCGAAGGTGCCGAGTGCACACGGGACCAATCGGTATCTAACAGCAAATTATTAAGTTTTTGAAAATCACACTTTCTAAAATTATATGAGCGATTGAGGTTCCCTGCATTACTCCTAACATGAGACGACAATTGATTCACGGATGTGTGATTAATAGAAGTACACAATTCTAATGCTGGGTGAACTTGTGCACGAAAATACTGATGTGTTGTGTCGTGTATCCATGAAATATCCGCTCGATTAAAGTCTCCAAAAAGCAGCATACGATCATGTTTTTTCATCCTCGACACTATACTATCGATCGTTGCCTCAAGTGCACTGAGCGTATTTTGATTTTTGGCAAGAGAAGGGGGTATGTAGATTACACCGATGAAGATAGAGCAGGAAGGAAGCTTGATTTGTAACCAGCACTGTTCGAGGCAAGCGCTCGGCGGTATAACCTCACAGGTGTTTAGATGACGAGATGCTGCGATGAGAGTGCCTCCGCCCCGAGAGAGAGAACTGTTGAATGCCGTACGATCGCCGCGGGTTACTGTATACTCAGAGCCGAATAGAAGCGAGGATGGAATGTTCTCATCCAACCAGGTTTCGGCGAGTATGATGATGTTGTAGTCGGACTCCAATATAGATAACTGCAATTCATTAACTTTGGTACGCACACCACAAATGTTTTGATAGTAAATATTGAAAGTTGTTGAATGTTGCGTATGACCGAGAAAGGGAGCAATAGTAGATGGGGCCATAACAGTCGATGTAGACGGAAAGGCAGGCATTGCACATACTGCTGCTACTGTTCATATTGATGTTGTTGAATTAGTTGTAGTAGCTGTTGTTGTAGTTGCTGTTGTTACTATTGTTGTTGTTGTTGGTATTGTTGCTGGCGTTGATGTACGTATTGTTATAGACGTTGCAGCAAAATGTTCGTCTATGGTGGGTTGTTGGTTTGGCTGCGTAGTTTGTAATGCAGTGACGGGGATACTGGTGATGATGGGGACGAAAGATGCGGGGGCGATGAGGTGAGTATTGGTGATTGTGCGTCGATTAGGGGCGGTGACTGTGGAGCCGGTGGTTGCTGTTGATGTTGGTGCAATGCGTGTGGTTGGTATGTAAACTGAAACCCCCGTTGCGAACGGTAATCGGTAAATTCACGAAACGCAACTTCAGCTGGCCAAGTATTTTGAGACAGAGCCACATTCTTCAAAGTTGATGGAATGCCGACTTTGAAGGAAACAAATGTTAGACGGCTCAGATCCGCATCATATTTGGTTAACCGGCGAACATGTATATCGTTTGTATTGAGCTTGGATTTAACCAAATTTGCCATATCGTCGGGAGTCACATCAGGACTGATGTTGGTAAAAAATAGCCAAAAACGAGGCTCAGGATTAGCCACGGTTTTTATCTTAATACCATTGTCATCAGTGTTAGTGCCTCGCAGTAGTGGTCTGTTGCGATTATCGAGTATTTCCCGTTACATGTGTGAGTGTTGTCCGAGATGAGTGCCTTCGTATATCTGTGTGCGTGTTGACTCTAAGGCACGGGTATTAGTCGGGGCAACAACCCTTTTCTCCGTAAAAGGTAACTCTTTCATTAGTTCGAATTTCATTAGTGCCAGGGAATCCGTAATTGTTGATTTTAGTTCCTTGATTATAAGTGAAGTTGATGCCTTTTCGCAATTCTTGCAAACCATTTTAGCTGGGAAAATCTTCGTAAGTCACGTACGGATTCACTTGGGAGGCCAGTGCAGGACGGATGAAAGTGTTGTGCGCAGGTACCATCACATACAAACGGGACACCAGAAGTGAGCTCCAGGCAGATTCCACAATTCATCTTGCTCACTTTAAATATGTGCAGTTGGATGTGAGTGTAGTGATAAGTGCGTATGCGTATCGAGTTGATAGTAGTGAAGGCGATAGATGCAATGTGCGTGTGCAGACAGCTGTGTGTATGAAAGCACCTCAGGCTATGATGGCGAACACTCGATCCTCAACACCAGCACGGCACGCCAAAATTAAATTCACTAAATAAACCTGCAATCGGGTGACAATCACTCAATGCAACATCCAACCAGTACGATGGACAAGTTCAGCGATCAGAGTTTGCGTGATTAACGTGTCACAGGCGAGTAATTCACGGGCAAATAAACTGTTTAAAACGGAGAGCTAGACAGATCGAACCGCACTCGTGAATAGATGTGTGGTGAATCATTCATATATTCATATTAGCTATTTACAATTAAGTTTTTGTAGTAGTGACTATTAAAATTCTTTGCCAAATTATATATTAAAGATGGTCAATGCCAAATTTGTTTTTTGAATTTCAGTTACCGAAAAAATAAGAGGAGTGGAAAGAAATTTCCAATGGGTTTGAAAGAAAATTCGGCTTTCCCCACGCAATTTGAGCAATAGATGGCAAACATGTTCGATTACGTTGCCCAAAGAAAACTGGCTCACTGTATTTTAATTATACAGGGTTTTTCAGTGTTGTACTGATGGCCATCGTTGATTTTGAGGGTTTTTTATGTATGCAGATGTTGGTGCAAAAGGCTTTTAGCTAGAAACGGATCATCCAATCGATTGCTATCGTCACGAGCAATTCCTTCTGGAGCTACAGCATATTTGCTGTACAAATCCGGGAACATATAGCTAACGATATATACTACAATAGAATATGAACTTAGGATTGAAGTTCATATCAGCATATTAGCATAGTAGAAAAACATATAAATATGAATTATCAGCAATTAACTAACTAATATCAAGCAATATATCTCTATCAGACCTGGTAGCAATTCATGGATAGGTTTTTTTATTATTCGCCTGTAAATATAATTATTGGTAAATTACTTTGTTAAATAGCATTACTTTGGCTGCAAGATATCTAATTCTTATTCATCAAATTAGCGTAACATATTTTAGTTTCGCATTGTATCATCCAGCCTCGTTTTTCATTGTTCTGCATATATGCATAACGGACCATATAATCAACCGAGTATGACCGGTGTAACGCAAAATATAAAAGGAAATGCCTTTCACAACATTATTGTTCATAATTTAATATTGCTAGTATTGAAAATTGCTAAAAAGATATCTTCCAAAAATTATAAACATAATAAAAAAAAACTCTTGTATCAGTGTTCTTGAGATCTGTCATAAGGCTCGTAATTGCTAGAATTCAAGGTCTTGGTTAAAACGTTGTTATTTTTAATACAAATTCCACAATTAAAATTAATTAAACTACATTTTTTGACGGTCCCATGGTACAGTCGTCAACTCGAACGATTTAACTATATGCCCGTAATGGGTTCAAGCCCCCACCGTACCAAGGACTGACTATACGAGTGGTAATGAATAAAGTCTCGAAAGCCTGTTGTTGGAGCAACTGCTGGAGTCGAGCAGTTTGAAGCGGAGCGGAACAAATCCGTTCATTTGTTTGAACTTGTTTACGCTGACATCACTAGCGGTTTAGATTTAATAAATAGACGACGAAAAGGCCGTTTAATAAATAGACGTCCTCTTCTTCTCTGGCAAATCGTCGTTACAAGATTGGTAGCTTAGAAAACAGAAAGAAACGCGCAAGACTTTATCCGAAATTCTCCTCCGAGTTAACACCTGTTGTATAGGCCGTCTTGTCCGCGTAGTACGTTACGCCAAAAAGAAGAAGAAGAAGACGTTTTTTAATGCACTCTTTAACCCACTAGTAGTAATGGTTCGAATATGATTAATTTTTTAATTAATTTTAAAAGAACTATTAATTCAAAAATGAAGTTTATAGAATGAACATAACTTACAGCGTCAATTGTTTCACCAACATTCATATTTTCATTCAAGAATTGCATTGCTTCAAATGCAAACCAAGGTGGTTTAAATACATCGTTTGTTGCTTTAAAAGTTTTCAAAAAATTGTTACATTTTTAATGTTATTTTTGCTTTATGCGTAATGCGTTGAAAAAATAGGTCGACGGTTTGATACAACGTCAGTGCACATGTATACGGTACAAACCGCAATACCACACATAACAATTGGAAAATGTCTCCTCAAAGAAAAATCACCATACTCACTAACTGTGTACTGTGACGCACAACGGTCGATAGGTTATTTCCGGTAAAATATTTAAAATTTAACCACACACAAATGCCGATTGGATGGACCATCTTTGTCTAAAATTCAATCAAAAAAGGTTCAGGGATCAAACATATTCGGCGATCAGTCGTTTCATACATATAGGCTCTCGAGTAAGCCAATATCTTTAAACTACAAGCTAGACTAGACGAGATCCTAGATGGCAGCAGCATCCTTAGCCCGGCACATCCACTCGTACACAACAATGGTGATATAGTTCATTTTAATACAGTGAAACGTTATATATAAAAATGTTTACCGGATCCTGTGACACGACTCTCTCGAACTTTGGATAAATTGCTTCGATAAGCACCCCTCAAGCTCCACTTTCCACTTATCTTTCAAATCTTTCGTGGGAATATTGTATTCATTCGACAATTTCTGCCACGCTGCTTCGTTGCTTTCTTTCATTTTATAATACGGAAGTGTTTTATTCGACAACTCTGGCAAATTTTCGATAGACTGAATCAGTTGGATTGTTATTTCCTCAAAAAGAATAATCTATAAAATACAAAAAGGTTATATGGTTAAACATACATTACATATTAACACTCAATAAAATTGATTGCTTTCCCAATGTCATATCATCATTCTTTTATTTACCTTTTTACTACCCTTTTTTTAATTTTCTTTTAAGATTCAATATGTAATTCATGCTTATCATGTGTTAAATATTCAATTTATATGTACTGTTTTTTTTACGGACTCGGTTGCATTTTTATCATTATTGATTCCTACTCAGTAGTTGAGGGATTTCAGCAAGAGATACGTGAATCCGATCGAAACTCGTCGGAAACAGCATGGAATAGTTCGAACTTTAAACGTTAAACAACTTCAACTTCGAATAGTTGAATAATGAAATCGCGTATGCTTTACTGGACCTTCTAAAGCTGGATCTGCTGACCATCTTCCTAAACCTGCCGGAGCCAAAATCATGACTAAGCCAGCCACGAATTTCTCTTGCATAACTTTGACCTTTTAACATTCGAGTTATCCTACATTATCATTAACACATTCAACCCGGCGCTGATTTTCATCAACTTTCCGCTCCGCAGGCATGTAGAACGCAAGCAATTGATTTTAAACCAAGCATGCATGTAGAAAAGAAATGAGTTTCTCCGCTAGTTTTTCAATTCTACTCTGTGCATCAATACTGTTCTGTGTGGGATAAGGTTTTTGTTAACCACGATTTGTGCACGAACCAATATTTGTTGTTTCCCAGGCAAAAGACCAATGGCAGGCCCCATTTACTGCCACCGGCATACGGGAAAGTTCACGGACAGGCTCTGGGCCCTGCCACCGCTGAACATGTTAAGGATGATACTTACAGTTTTATCGCATTTTCGTCCCATTATAAATATCTAGAATGCAAATAGAAGAATGAAATCAATGAAAATAAAACCATAAGATTCCTGATAAACACATTCAGTATCATTTCTTTCACAATGGAATGACTCTGAACATCTCGTGCATATACAATCGGTTCAAGAAACATGGCGCTGTGAGAACAATCCAACTGCAAATATTTTAGCAGTACGTGCTAATACTGAGTATTGAAAACGTGTAAAGCATCTTTTCGACAGCGTGAGTTAAACCTTCAGCTGAGGTTTATATGGCCTCGAATAAGGAGAATGTTCTTCTATAGATTTAACTCATCAGTACAATATTTCACATTCATATTTCTTTGCACACAACCACACACAAACACACTAATTATACATACCTTTTGAATGAAATTAAGTGAGCACAAATCCGGAATCAGTCCAGCATCCACCAAGTCATTCGACAACCACCAAACTAGTATTAAAAGCAAAACGCAACGAAATAAACAACCGGGGCGAGTATGGGCTTCGAACGACGAAATCCGTTCGCCGCGGTTACCAGAAGGCGCTCACTTGGCGCTCAGTTTTAAACTAACGTACCCAAGGTTATTAGACTCTATACAGGTTACGACAGAGCGTTTGAGAGGGTCACCATTATATTATGGATACCTTGTTTACAATTTGTCTGTCAAAATTGATGCCGGCCAGCTGTTGCTTGGCGTGAGCAACATAAATAAGTTTACAGAAGACGAAATTACTGCTACAATTTTTCTTAATGCTAACTCGTTATATCATTTATAGAATATGACTTCTATGTTGGATTGGTTAATGCTTACATGCCCTGGATATCGTCGGATTCAATTGTTCTACAGGTTTGGTAGTGTAGTCTCAGCTTCAGTGGACGAGGGTTCATGCCGCCCAGCAGCAGCAGTGTCCAAACTGGGTAATTGTGCTGTCCCAGATGCGGCCGCTTGTGCGGGAAGTGGTCAGATCCCATGTCGATTCGCGCATAACAGCTCGTCCTTTATTCGGAGTGGAACGGACACGGATAATAATTCAGTGAAAGAGTATCGATGTGATGACACCCTTTTGACGATGTTGGTCAGGGAACCTGTGATGACGTTTTGCAAAAAATGCTACCGGCATCACTTTCGTTCCGCTATTGCACTTGACCCGAGCTACGACCGCGACGGCGCTGACGAACTTGCGGTAGCGGTGATGATGCGTTTCCCTCAAAATTGCGGTGCTGAGATGATGATATGTAAAGTAGAAGCTTGTGTGGCATGGCCTTGTCCTTACTAAAACACTGCTTAAGCTACACCCGAGGCGACATGACGTGGACACCCACATGAATAAGGCTGCAGCCAGAACGGAATGAACATTTGTTTTCTTTGAACTGGAACGGCAACAGTGGCAGCATAGACGATCGTCTCGAACACGAACGACGACGACACACATATACTTATAGTTTATTTCCTAATTATAATTGTTACAACAGGACCGTTCAACATTTACTCCCAGGCTCAACCACTACTCTTCCTTCACAAGTGCTCTACTCGGTGACCCTCATATTCATCTCTTTCTCCTGCTCTTTCACATATAATTTGTATGAAAAGTGAAATAATGTGGGTAGGGTTTATCTGCCTCTATCAAAAATGTAAAATATTATCATACGGAACACCTCGGATCGTAATGCGAGATTTTCCTCGTGAAGAAGGGTGTTTAATCTCACTATTTCGGATAATTTATTTTCCGCGTTTCGGTGAAAATTTCAAACCTTTAATATTTACCAGCAGTTATTCGTTGCCCGCTGCGCAAAGCGATCGAAAACTTCTCAAACTCAAACTGCAAACATATTTCACAGCATGGCTGTAAAATATTTCACATTCAAAATTGTTGCAAATTTATAAATGAAATATTGCGAAATTTTCAGCGCTGAAATTTCCCGCTGCGCAAAGCGATCAAAAACTTCTCAAACTCAAACTACAAACATATTTCACAGCACATGGCTGTGAAATATTTCGCATTCCAAATTGTTGCAAGTTTATAAATTAAATATTTCGAAATTTTCAGCGCTGAAATTTTAGGATTGAAATATTTCTTCGATCGGAATCCAAGCGTTTTCCCTGACATTTCTGCTCGTTTTCTCGATCGCTTTTGGCGGAAAGCGATCGAAAATCCGAGCTACAAAACTGCTCGATTTTGTCGTGCGGGATTTCTGCTCGATTTTTCGATCGCTTTTGGCGCAAAGCGATCGAAAATCCGAGCTACAAAACTGCTCGATTTTGTCGTGCGGGTACCCGGGTAGCCAAATCGATTTTGATTGCTCATTTCTCTGATTCTAGGAATCCGATTGATTTGAAATTTGGAATATGTATGTAATCCACAGCCATCTTTCACTGGAATTTTTCGTAGATTTTTTTGAGTATAATTAACCTGTTTTTTAGAATTAAATATTCCAATACCCCTATTCCAGGCAACCGGGCTACCCGGGTAGCCAGTGACTTTGGCAGCTTATAACTTTTGAATGCGTAATCCAACATCGATGCAATATGCTGATGACAATCTAACAAACTAATGCAGTTTCTATAACTGAGCATATATTGGTTCAACTCGCTACCGTTTTTTAGTTATAGCTTTTCAAAGTTGACAGGATGGTTTTGAAAATAATTACAAAATGTAAAAAATATTTTTTTCAGTACTTTAAAAATTTCACAGCAAAATGACTCTGGTAGTTTGGAGAACTTTATGTTGCTCGTCTCTTGTATTTTTTTTAGATTTTTTACTAGGAATTAAAAATATAAAGGAGTTTCAATTTGAATAAAAACCGTTACGTTATGATCGTTGATGGTAGAAAGACACCAATATCAAATAAATATCACACACAATGTTTAAATTCAGTCTCTTAACAATGTGTAATCAACATGAGTGACCAACAGAGACCATTTTATGAAGTTTTTGCATTCGTCGCAGATGTGCATTTTATAAAATTATTATGACAGGTGTGATGTAACGGTTTTTATTCAAATCAAAACTCCTTTATCTTTGTCATGGCTCATAGAAAAATTCTAAAAAAAATATAATAGACGTGCAACATACAGTTCTCTAAACTACTAGAGTCATTTTGCTGTGAAGTACTGAAAAAAAAATTTTTTACATTTTGTATTTTTTTTTAACAAAATCCTGTCAACTTTTAAATACTATAGCTAAAAAACGGCAGCGAGTTCAACCAATCTGTGCACAGTATTAGAAACTGCATTAGTTTATTTAATTTTCATCAGCATATTGCATCATTATTATTTACGCATTCAAAAGTTATAAGCCTCCAAAGTCGCTGGCTACCCGGGTAGCCCGGTTGCCTGGAATATGATGTTTTCTTGGTTGCCAGTGACAGGGTTAAACGACTGTTCAAATGTGTTCATTTATTCATTTATGGGCTGTGAAATATGTTTGCAGTTTGAGTTTTAGAAGTTTTCGATCGCTTTGCGCAGCGGGTGGCCCCACGAAGCAAAAACGTACATTGAATGGCGTGAGATTCGGATTTTTTATGATTCACTCAAGGTGGAATGTATAATGAGGTGTAGTTATAGCGCTTTTGGCGATCCCCCCCCCCCCTGGGCTTCGATTTTGACAGATGGTTTCCCGCTTGTATATGTATTGATGGATTGTTTACGTTTTGCATGGTCAATATTTGAACTTGAAGCGTTCGCCAAAAGCGGAAAACTAACTGTCAGTTTTCTTCGTCGATTCTTTTTCCACCTAGCTGTCAAAACGGGCTTATAACTTGACCTGATATCTTTACGGTCCTTGGATTCACTATAGCCTCTCACCATTTCTTTCTCACGGCACCTATTTTTTCTCACTACTGTTCCGCTCATCTCTGAGAAGATCGGATGTTTATTAAATCCGAACCAAGGTGGATTAAAAATATCAGGTGGTGGACTCTAGTGCATTTTGACAATTCGTCACTTGACGTAAGGTCCCCAGGATTCAAACTTTGTTTACATTTATTAAATTTGTTCATATTATTTATCTCCCCCATTTTAAATTTCGTGCCTATTATTTTCGTGTATTATTAACTCCCCCCCCGCAAATCATTAAAATGTGTTTGATTCAAAACCTAATGCAACAATATGGTTTCCCCCCCCCCCCCGCGGAATACCACCGCTCGACACCAACCGTAGGGCCTCCACTCCTTTTAACGCTTAGGGCCCCCAACACCCTAAATCTGCCACGGGCTATGTGGTTCCCGATCTCTCACACTTACGCACTTACGCGACACACTATTACGCACTTACGCAGGTTCAGTAAACTTGCGTTATCAAAATCGTGCTTAAATAAATTAGAACTTTCTGTACACTGTCACGTTCGCCATGTGGTGAAAAAGGTTTCTTTCGTTCCAACTTTAAATTATGACACCAATTTAGTAATACTTTTACACTTCTGTATTTTTCCGGGCAGCGTTTCCTCTTGGTAAACAGTTTCTTTAATAATCTACTTCCTATGCCAAGCCCTTAGTTATACTATTCCTTTTCGCGCCAAAATTTATCCCACGTTTTTCTATTGGCTGAAAGTATTTATCTTAAACATATTGTATGTGGCTATTAGCTTATATCTCTATCCTATTCTGTTGGGAACTAAAACCAAGGCGGATTAAATTTCTTGCCAAAAACGAGTTATTATATTACGCGCCAAAAAATTTGTCCGTTTTTCCGCGGTTGGTTTAGAAAAGGGCTCGTTCCTGTGTTGCGGCCCTTTTAACACTTTTCTTCTGTTATGCTTCGTGCCTTGTTCGTTTACGCCTACGCTCGTTTTAAACGTCCCGTTTATGACAGGTAGTTGGAATTCCAACGCGAGATTCCAACATATTCTATCCTATTCTATCCGGCGCCCTCGCAAATTGCTGTCAATTGCATGGCGGGATCCTCCCTATCCTTCCTATCATACCATTCCGTCAAACATTGCGAGGGTTGCGAGTAGTATCATCTGCTCTAAATCTAATGTTTTTTTTAATAATCTGTTTGTTTTATTCATTAATTTTTTTGCATTGTTATTTGTCGAAAGGATCACTATTTCAAGTTTTATAGATTTTTTTCAAAATAAAATGTCTCAATTGAGGTGTTTAGTATGCTACAATTTGTAATGTTATATCTGCTCTTGAGGTGCTATAATTATGACTGCTAAAACTAGGTGCGAAAAACCTGCCTAGGCTCGCAAGCTCTTTAATGCGAGGGTTTTGGGGCTGTGAACTTGCATGGCGTGCGAGCCCTCACGCGTTCTCGCAAATCGCTGTCAATTGCATGACGGGTAGTCTCCTCCCTCGTGTCGCGGATGGCACTCTCTAGCGCCAGGTTGAATAGGAGACAAGCAAGCCCGTCCCCCTGGTGCAGACCTTTGGTGGTAGCAAAAGGTCCTGAGAGTTTTCCATCCACCCTCACCTGGCAAGTGACGTTGGTCATTCTAACTAGCCTTATCAGTTTGGCCGGGATTCCAAATGAGCTCATAGCGTCATACAGTTTTACCCTGGCTATGCTATCGTATGCTAGTTCAGCTGCAATTTCGTCGGTGCCGGGTACCTAGTTAATTTTCAGCCGACGGATAGCCTTTCGTGTTTCGTCTATGCTAGGTGGCAGTAGCATGACACTATCTGCTAGTGGCGCTTCTAGCTGTTCGTTAACCTGGTTGAGTAATTCATCAAAGTACTGAGCCCACCGCGAGAGGACCTCTGGCTGGTTACTAACCAGATCTCCATCCTTGTTGCGACAGTAGGTTACCTTAGGTATAACGTTGTTTCGGTGGCCTGCTATCGCCTGTTCTTTATTATAGATTGTTGTTTTGTGCCCTCCTTGGCTAGCTTTTCGTCTTTTTCGTTTCCGTTTATTCCCACGTGTCTAGGGATCCATTGGATTTTACACTGGGTTAATTCTAGGTTAAATAATATTCTGTTGATGATTTCATCTACGTATAATTCGTCTATAGCAGTCTCTAAAATCATACATGACGCTTTGCTATCTGTGTAGATTGTGCAGTGTTTTAGCTTTTTCTTTGTTGTCGCTATCGTGATGATTTCATTCGGGGTGATTTTTATCTATATACCTAAAAGGTTTGTATTTTGCTGCCATCCGTGTATATTGGTATGTCCTGTTGGATGTTTATAATTTCTAGGCTTTTTTGTCTTAACCTTGTTGCGTCTTGTTGTTTTTTGGTTTTCATTGATGGAATGGATAGTAGGGTTGATGCTGGTTTTGAAATGGATTATTTTTTGAGTTGTTAAGTTCATTTCGGGTTATTTTATCGTATATTTTTTTGGTTGTTTATTTTTAGATTTAGGCTATTGAGTGTTTCATGCAGTGTGTTTAGAGTGCGTCGGAGTTTTGCTATTGTTGTTGAGGCAGTGATTCCACTTTCTATGATACCAAAATCGTATGCATATTGTATTAGTTTAGTTTTGTTGTGATTCAAACTATGGCAGTCGCCTGTATATATATATTGAATAGTATAGGTGAAAAGACGTAACCTTGAGGGAGTCCCATGGATATTCTCCTACTGATCTTTTTACCTTCGTTTGTGATCTCGACCCATCTGTTACTTAGGAATCCTACAATTCATCAAATATCTTGTGTGGATAACATCTTTCTGGTGAGGATTTTTTTTAGGATGTCAACTTTCACACTGTTCAATAAAAATCACTCCAGTGTGCTGTTTTTCTCAAGTTGTTCTTGATGGTGTTGACAATCCAATCAATAGCGGATGTTGTGGCGCTATTTTTCCTAAAAACAAATCAAATGGTTGTGTTTGCAACTTTGGTTATGGTTGGGAGTAAGGCTACGGGTGTGTGATTTTCGGTTAGGGTATGGTCTTTTCCTGGGTTACCAATGGCAATAATTTTAATTTTTTAAGTTTTTTTTTTCTTCTATTTGTCCTATTTGGTACATTCTGTTGATGTCGTTGATGATTGCAGATGAGCTATTGTTGCTAAGGATTTTTAATGTGTTATATGATATTTCGTCTATACCTATAGAGATCTCCATCCTTGTTTGCATATTGATTTGTTCGAATCTCTCTTCTATTCTCTTTGTTTTGGTGAGATTTCCTAAATATCAGAATTTGGCTAAATCTCTTTTATATTCTATTTGATTTGTTATTGTTTTGTTTTGGTTGAAGATTTTCTGGGACTCACATTTTTTCCCCACGCCTTGTTAATTTCTTCTGACCACTATGATATTGGTTCTAAGGTGGTTTTACTTCTATTTCTTAAGATTATCATATTAATATTTTTGGTAATACTGTTTATGTCCGTGTTTTCATTGCCCGACAGTAGAGTAATTTCCTTATCTATTTTTTCCTATTGTATATGTATCTTTGGTACGGAGAGGATTTAATTGTATTAATCTGTGTAAAGATTATTTTGTGTCCACTGTTTCCAATAGATATGTAAAAAAGAGTTCTTTTAATATCGGGGGCAACTGTTATCGTTGCGATCGTCAGATCGAAGGCCGTGTTTTTTTTTCGGGTCAAGGTTCATAAATGTATGCTCTTTTTTATGTATCACAGTGAAATTAGTATCGTTTATCATTTTTAGTAGATTGCCACCTTTCCCATCATTGTAGTGATTGCCCCACTCCCAATTATGTGCGTTAAAATCTCCCGTTGTGATTACTTTTGAATATTTGTTGAGAGATGTGAGCACTTCTGCTCTTAGTGTTATAGGTTTGACATACACAGATGCGATTACCAGTCCCGTTTGTACAGCGTAGACAGCTGTGGCTTGTACATTGGGGTTAGTTGGTATTAGTGGGATTTTTTTGTGTTGATACCGTTACGAATTAGTATAACCACACCTCCGTAGCTATCTTCTCTGTTATCGGAGATTACTTGGTAGTGTTGGCTTTTTAGTGTGTCGGATGAGTAATTATACAACCAAGTCTACATCTATATTTTTTTAAATCAGTATTTCTCTGATTTCTTCCTTGTTATTTTTTATTCCTTGTACATTCGCTTGAAGCAGTGTGAATGTTAATCGGGTAAATAAGGAGTGTTAGATGTGTTAGTTGCCTGTTGGGATGATTTGGTAGTTATTTATCTCTGCTTCAATTTCCTTTCGGGCTTGTGTTTGTTTCTCTCGTTGGGGATTTTGTTTTTTGTGCATTTGTTGTTTCAGTTATATAAACATTTGGGATAACGGGGCATTGGCGTCTCCGAATACGTTTTGCTTCGCCATACGTTACCTTGTTTTCTGTTCCGATTCTGCTGATTTCCATTTCGTAGACGAATGCAGGTCAGTTTGTGTTTAGTGCGTGGTGGGCTTCTGGGAATGACACACATTTTGTTTTTTTACATGGATCTTTGTATTCGATTTCGCTACAGTTCGCGCAGATTTTATCTTTCTGGCACCATTTTTTTGTCTGTCTCAGTTTCATGCATGTTATGCACCGCATGGGCCTGGGGACGTAGAGTTCCACCTTTACTGGGTATAGTCCGAAATCCACTACACGTGGTATCTTTCCCGTTTTGAAAGTTATAATTGCCGTTCGGGTGTTCCTGAGTGTTTGTTCTGTTTTTCTTTTCATGATGACGATCTCTAGCACTTTAGGTTCTTTTAGTCCCTCTAACAATTCTTCTTCTGTGAGGTATTCAATCTCTGGGCATCGGATCACTCCCTTATTTGTGTTCAGGGTCGGGTGTTCCTAGGTTTTTACCATAGTTTCGCCTCTTCCATCTGAAATTTTCTTTATTGTTGCCAATTTGTTTGCTTGTTTTTTTTGTTAGCTACTTTGATTAATAGTTTGCCGTCTATTAGTTTATTGACCTAAATTGCTTTTGTACCGATTGCATTGTAAATTACTTTTGCCGCAAAAAACGGGTTTATCCGACTTAGGTCTTGGTTTTTTTGTTGTTGTCTGCCGCGGAATTCTGCCTGCTGTCAAACCCACATGTAAAGTGTCAATAGCAACCTTCCCAAACTGTCATTGTTAATAATTATTAACAACCGATTCGCACAGAAGGTGTTGTTCCCTGTAATTGACGACAGAGGGCCACGCGGTAAATGCTTAGTGTGGACAACGTCCAACACTGATCGGGCCGAGTACTCCCGAAGGCTCACGATCGGGGCTACGGGAGAGAAGAAAGTTCACTCTTTCGACTTAGCCCGAGATAAGTGACGGCCGCGAATTTCCGGTCCGTGTATTTTTTAGCTAACATACTAAACCTACTGTTACCAAAATCCTATACCGGAGCGCCCCCTCACTTTCAGATGATTCCGTTGCGGTAGGTTTTATGCGACAGGCCCATCACTAGTTTTTATGGATGGCTTCAAAGTGCTGTGTCAAAATGTTACAGTGAATCATAAAATAATAATACTACAGTTCATTGTTATTGTTTAATTGTTTATTACTCGTTCAATGGAAAACAATGGATCCGTGTGAATGTTCTCAAGTCTAATATTAGTTTAAAATAAGTAGTTAGATCATCTTAATAATTCGCTTCTAAGGCTGTTTTTAAAGGATTGCACTGAGGCCCCAAAATCAAACAAATGTCGAATTAACAAGGTAACAAGCGTGTTGCGTATCGGGAGAAGCGACGCTGTATCGATTCCATTCTCTCAGAAAGTCTTTGGTTTGAGGGCTTCCAGACAACACAGGCGTATTCGAGTACCGGGCGGATAATACCACAGTATAACGCATTGATGCAGACTGGGTCTTTGAAATCTCTTGTTATCCGAAACAACATGCCAAGCAATTGATTACCTCGGGTAATCACTTCCTCTGTTTGCTGGTCAAAGGACAGCTTTGAATCAAGTATGACTCCGAGATCCTTCATAGCATTAGTGCGTTGTATTGGTAAACCGTTAACTGTGTAGCTGGTGTTCCTAATTTCTCGTGCTCGTGTGAATGAAAGGACTCGGCATTTTTCAATGCAGAGGCTCAGGCGGTTTCGATTGCACCATTGGTGAAAATCGAATAGGTATTGTTGTAGCTCGGAGTGGTCTGTGTCATTTTTTATCGTCATGTAGATTTTAATGTCATCTGCATACATTAAATGATTCGCTGCTGGTACTACATACGATAGGGAGCCGTCCATAAATTACGTAACGCTGAAATTGAGATTTTTCGACCCCCTCCCCCCCTATCGTAACAAAACGTAACGTTAGAGGAGACCCCCCTTCCAAAATTACGTAACGCATGATCCAACACCACCCCCCCCCTCCCCCTTAATTTGGTTTTGCCATATATTCATTCCATATGGCATCTTCAAAATTCAAACAGTTACATGTCATTCTATGCTAAACGCATCGACCTGTATATTATTGTTTGTTTTGCTAAACGAGCATTTGAGAATGCATGCTAGCCAAGGAGAAGGGAAAAAAAACCTTGCTTCAGAACAAAGAAGTAAAATTGAAAACTACAGTCTTTACCTGAGACACACGGCTCTTAAACCTGTATTACACGGTGGATTTTTTCATGGCAATTTTCTGTCAAACCTCTGTTTTGGTATTTTATAAATGTCAAGTTCGTATTCCCTATCAAAAGATGTAAAGAAATAAAAGTGCAAAACTTACCCAGGTGGGCGATCATTTGTCAGTGACCAGTGATAGGATTGTATTACGTTACGTAACAGAATGTGAACCCCCCCTCTCCCCTATGTAACAAACCGTAACGCTACAGAGAACCCCCTCCCCCCCTTTTGAGCGTTACGTAATTTATGGACGACCCCTAGGTCGTTGATGAACAGTACGAACAGTAGTGGACCCAGGTTGCTACCTTGTGGCACACCAGATGATGCAATGAAAGACCTTGAACGGCACCGTTGGAAAGATACAGCATACGATCGATTGACAAGGTACAATTCTAACCAGCATATTAAATTTCGCCCAAATCCCAACTTATTTATCTTGGCCAAAAGGATGTTGTGATCGATGCTATCAAAAGCAGCCTTTAAATCCATATAAACTGCATCTGTTTGCATCCTGCTATCCATGTTACGGAGACAATGTGATGTAACGTCAACAAGGTTAGTAATCGTCGACCGCTTTGGAACGAAACCGTGTTGTTGAGGGCTAATATAGTGGTATGAAGCCGTGAGTAAACTTGTTTGGATCACTTTCTCAAAAACTTTGGCCCCAGCACTGAGTGATGTTATGCCTCTATAGTTGGCTGCATCTTCCTTTTCACCTTTTTCTAAATATGGGGACAATCCATGAACTCTTCCAAATAGAGGGGAATTCTCCTTGTGGCAGTGAAAAATAAAATTTTTTGGTGAAGATCGGCGCAATGAACTCACAGCATCGGCTGAGAATGATGGCAGGAATACCATCTGGGCCAGGACTAGCTTTGGGCTTGACTGCTTTGAGCACATGATGGAACTAATTTTGATGATACTTTAATATTGTAGTCATTATCGTTAAATGTTATATAAATTACAAATATATGCTTCGTACATCTTCACCATCTAAAGCACTGTTTCAAAACGAAAGAAGTAAATTAATTTTGAAATAAGTTACCGATAAACACGTAAGATATAGTTAACTTACTTTTTCGATCAACACTGTAGATGTGAAGAAATCAATCAAGCACTGTAAATTAAGGATTGATGCATGGCGTCATTTTTGTAAATGGAAATCATTCCGCAAAAAGTAAACATAAAGTACAAACGCAAATTTTTCAATTAAAATTAGTGTCTCTAGCGGAAGTACAGGTGTAATCAATGACGAAACTACGACGGACCAATCGACATCTCGGGCAGCACAACCTGCAGCAGCACAAAAGAGAAGGCTTCGAACCAACAGCAATGTTGATCGACAGAGGGTTATAAATGCTCACCAAAATGGATGCAATGCGGCTGATATTTCTGAAATGGTTAACGTACATCGCTCAGCAGTGTATAGGATAATCAAAAAATATGAAACCAAATTTGTGGTTTATGCTGCTAAACGTGGAGGTATTAGGGAGAAAAAAAAATAAGTGCAGCTATTGGCGAAAAAATAAAAGAATGTATAGATGAAGATTGCATCATAACTTTACAAAAGTTGGTAGAAAAAGTATTCGAGGAATTTTCTATTCGTGTGAGTAAGCCTACGGTAGCAAGGGAAATCAAGAGTTTTCATTATTCTTTAAAGATAATTAAAAAAATACCCGCACGTAGGAATAATCCGCAAACCGTAGAGATTCGCAGAGCTTACGCATCAAATTTTTATGCGTTGACCGGGCAGATTTCCGAAACGAATGTGATATTTGTTAACGAGATGGGCTTCTGTATCAGCATGAGAGCAAGTAGAGGTAGATCGGCTGTTGGAACGCCAGCAGTTAAAGTAGTATCACAAATACGCACTCGCAATGTTTCCATCATATGTGCTATATAGATCAGGAATTCAAATGTACAAGACAGCAGAAAGAGCAGTAAATTGTGATTCCATTTTGGAATTTATTAGAGTTTTGAAGAGCAAGTTAAGCGCAACGTCGATTCATCTACGTTATGGATAACGTAGCTTTTCATAAGTGTTATGAAATACGCCATCAAATAGAAGACGATGGGGATGAAGTTCGATACCTTCCTCCTTATTCGTCGTTCTTCAATCCTATTGAGAACTTATTTAGTAAGTGGAAAGAAATCACTAAAAGGGCAAACGCAAATAACAATGCAGAGCTTATTGAGGCCATTGAGAGAGGAGCTTAATTAATTACTTCTAATGACTGTGAAGGATATATCAGAAATATGTGGACATATCTTCATCGGTGCCTTAACAGTGAGGAAATATACGATTAGCTCCTTTGTTTTTATTATTGAATTACCAAAACATCTGGTAAAGTCATCCAAAAATGTCAAGTTCATCTAAAAATGTTATTACAGGCGACCCCCGAGTTACGACTGTATTTGGGACCGAAAAAAGAGCTCAAAGCAAGGCGTAAGTCGAAATCGTCGTAAGTCGAGAACAACTCGTTTATAACAACAGGTTGTGAGTCGAAAGCTTAATTCAAATATTCCGTTAAGTTTTATGAATTGCCCATACAGTTACACGATTATACTTTACTATTTAAGACAACAAAAAGCTATATTTTGTAGCATATTTTATAGTTCAATGTATATTATATTTCGTTCAATATAATTAGTGTAAATAGAGGAAATATAAATGTAAAGAGCAGTATTATTTATCATCTGCTTTATTTTTTGACGATGAAATTTTCTATAGACAACTGCTTTAATGCATTTTTCTTTTCGTTGTAAATTGCCTTATAATACGCAAACTCATCATTTACACGGCTTTTGAATGCTGCGAAATGCTGTTCATCGTTTTCCTGTGCTTCGATTTCTGATAAAGCAATGCTCAGATGCTCAAATGCTTTAGCTAATTTGGCTGCTGAAAAATCTCTCTTATGCACGTTAGGCACTTCACAACTTACAGTAGCAACCTCATCATCAGAACTGTTGTTTTGTTCCTCAATAGATTGCATTTCCAACAACTCGTTATTTGATAATGGCTCATTTTGATAAATAATAAGCTCATTGATGTCATCAATGTTTGCCTCAATATTTAAATGCAACAGTAGGGATGCACACTGTTGTCTTATTTGTAGCACGTCATCTGCGCTATTTTCTTCTAGAAAATCGTAATTTTCCTCTTGAAATACATTTTTTCAACATCGATTCAATGTTACTTGCGTTACCTCATTCCAAGCCGCTGAAATGTTGTTGATAGCGTCATAAACATTGTATTTTTTCCAGAACTCGATCAATGTCTCATGATTTGTTTCTATGCTCTCAATTGCCTTTGAAAATGTTCGACGTAGGTAGTACGATTTGAAAGTGGCAATCACACCCTGGTCCATGGGCTGCAACAGTGCAGTCGTTCTGGGAGGGAAAAACATCACCTCTACGTTAGGATGAATTTCATTTAAATCGACAGGATGTCCTGGGGCATTATCCAACAAAAGCAGAACTTTGAAAGGAATTTTAAGTTTTTCTAAATATACTTTTGCTTCTGGAATTAAATTTTCTTTAAACCATTCCAAGAAAATTACTCTGGTCACCCATGCTTTCTTATTTGCTTTCCATATCACTGGAAGCGTCTGCGTGTCAATATTCTTAAATGCTCTTGGCTTCAGTGAGTGATACACTGCAAGTGGTTTAAGCTTGCAGTTTCCAGATAAATTACCTCCTAACATTATGGTAATCCGTTCCTTAGCTATTTTGAAGCCTGGCATTGATTCAACTTCCTTGGAAATGAAGCTACGGGATGGCATTTTTTTCCAAAACAACGCCGTCACATCGACGTTAAATATCTGCTCAGCAAGATACCCTTTCGTGTTTACAATATCAGCCAACTGCTTTGGAAATGATATCGCTGCAATTTCATCTGCACTGGATGCTTCACCGGTGATCTTAATATTATGCAGATTTGAACGTTTTTTGAAACAATTAAACCAACCAGCACTAGCTTTAAAATCTTCTAGAACCTCTATTTCTGACTTAGATCGTAAATCTTCGTACAATGATTTGGCTTTTTCTTGGATATTTCTAGTGCTTAATGGAATTCTTTTATCCGTGATATCGTCTATCCAAATGATTAGTAGTCTTTCCATTTCGGTTAATGTACCTAGCCTTTTTTGGGTTACAATCGTTCCTTGTAACGATATATTACCTTTAGTACAATCTTTGATACGATCTTTGTTTTTTACGATTGTTTTAATCGTCGATACCGGCCGTTTCTTTTGTCTGGCAATTGAAGCAAAATCTTTCCCACTTTCATACAAACGTATTATCTCCAGCTTGTCCACAAAACTGATGGTACTTCTTTGCTTTGTTTTGTTCTCTGCTATTATCTTTTTTAAACCTTTCTCCATTTTTTACTCCTTTTAATGATCTATAAATAATATAAACACAATGCAAAATACGGCAGTGTAAGTACGTTTGAAGAAAAAGTCTCCAGTGAAGAAAAATACTCACTGCTTGAGTTTAAGTTCACTCTTCAATACCAAACATATGTGAATAACGACTGCAAGCCACGAGAGTTGAAGCGCACTAATTAAAATGCTAGGCCAGTGCGCATTCATACAAGAAAATGTAGATGCATTCACACCAATGCACGGGAACATGTGTTGGAGTTGAAAAAACCATCGATCTCCAACTCAGGCTAAATTGCATTGTCTGCGCCCCACCGCAGACCGTATTGTCCCGTGTGCTAAACCATTTGGAGCCGCCGGGATCATTTGGCTCCGGGTGGAATCTTGGTGGAATTACTGATAATCAGAAACCTTTCGGCGCTGTGGGTACGAAATCGAGAGCCCATCACTAGTAGCCAGGATTGTTTTCTACCTGATTCAACACATCCATAGGGTAAATGTACCAATAGTGGGGCAATTTGTGGTGGTACAGATGTATTTTAATGGATTTAAAGTGTCAGAAACGACAATTTCTGAATATTGCTTCGTTGTAGCTATAATGGTAGTATGGTTCCTATAGTCGTCGTATTGTGTTCCTATAGTGGTGGTAAACAAAGATGCCTCAAAACAGTGCATAATATCAATATAACTTAGTTTTGAGGCTGTTTTCGTATGAATAGCATGGATTACTGCCATAATAATGATATCTTTCGTAATTTGATCGTAAAAAATGTATGAATTTGGTTGATGTAAATATTGACTGAAATACTGAATAACACCTGTCGTCAACCCATACTCAGAAGAGTTTGCTCGATTTGAAGTCGATTTTTCACTCAGCCAGATAAGCGAATGTTGGCCATTGTTTCACAAATTACTTACAGAAAACTAATTTTTGTTGCTTATTTTAATGAAAACAGTACGACATGTCAAAAATGTCGTCGAAAAAAATCTAAAATTAGCTGTTTTTATTGATTTTAGAACTAGGACCACTACAGGAACATGCCTGTTTGGTGTACCTATAATGGCACTATCGTAAAAAACATTTAAAAATACGTAAATATGGTCAAAAGCCAATGAATTTGAATAAAACAATTTCATTTGATAACAATTATGCTAAAAAACTAATAATTGCGTTGTTATGTGGTCATTTAGAACGTTAACAAGAATATGAGTATCGTTATGAAATCCTAAGGATTTTGGAAAAATGTTGATACCTTTCACAAAATAATGGATTTTTCGGTCACTAAGAAACGGAATGGCCCCATTTCATTTTTAAATCCTTTGTAAAAGGCTAGAGAACATTTCACACTATCATAAATAACTTAACTACTGTTAATTTATCGTATGAGACGCATTTTAGTGCAATACCACCACTATTGGTACTAGCACCACTATAGGTACGTTTACCCTACATGTTGTAGCACACACGGTTTTCGGGCAAAACGTCGATGATGACCACGAGACACACGAAACCGACAACCAAGAGAACATTCCCAACAAAAAAGAATAGAGGGACAAAGAATATAAAAGAAGAAAGCATGTGAAATATGTTTATACTTTTTTTGCTAGGAGTTTTTGCTAGGAATACAAAGGATGGCAAATCCAATACAGAAATCTAAAAATTGTCGTTACGGATAATATGATCTAGAAATCGTTTTCAATTGTATATTATTTAATCTTCTCGACATCATTTCGCTATTCCCTTAAAGTAATTATCGAGAATGTATTAGTTTATGCCAACCATTTCATTTTTTTATTCAGTGAAGGCCATTAATTTTTAACGGTTGCCGGTGAAAATTAAAAAATAACTGTCAATTTGAACAAAACAACAACTGTCAACTGTCAATATCAAAATCGTCGTATCTGCGAATCGGCGTATCTCGAGGGGGTCGTAATTCGGGGGACGCCTGTATTTTATAATTCGTTGGAATAAAAGACAAGAATGTTTGGAACAAGAATTTAAATGATTATTAGATACAAATGTTGCTTATTATTTAGGACGAGCAGCATCAGCTATAAAATTTGAAAATATTTGTCTTTCATACTAACTAAAACATTTCACCGATTTGAATTAACTGTAGACAAACAGAATCCGAACTGTCATGTGTAGGCATTAAACGTCAAATGACACATATGTACATACCTTTACATTTATACAAATGTCAAAAAGATGTGAACTGTCAAAAGAATAATAAAGAAGTCAATTCACGCTGAACTGTTAACAGAAAAACACGTGAATCTGTGTCTGCTGTCCTTACGTCCTTATGTCCCTACGTTCAGCTCGCCTCCTACATAACCTTTACTCGGTTGGCTTATCCTTACAGTACAATGAATTGAAGCTTGTTACAAGACTAAATTATTTTTTTCTGAACCATTTCTAACGTTCGCAAAATCTTCAAATTTAATAGGTTTAAATTAAACCCAGGTAGAAAAATCGTTTTTGATTGCTTATTTCTCTGATTTCGATTGACTTGAAATTTGGAATATGAGTGTAAACCACAGCCATCTTTTTTTGACATTTTTCGTAGTCTTTTATTAGTATAATAAACTGTTTTTTTTTTAACAAACTTGTGCAATATCAATATTTTAGACAACACCATTCATTCAAATGGAAACTCCTTTATCTTTTACATTAGTCGTTGACAAATCTCAATTTGTATACTCAATACCAATATTTAGATTTTCTTCATCTTTTTGGCTCAACAACCGTTGTCGGTCAAGGCCTGCCTATACCACTTGTGGGGCTTGGCTTTCAGTGACTTATGGATTACCCCCCAATAGCAGGATAGTCAATCCTACGTATGGCGGCACGGTCCATTTGGGGCTTAAACCCATTACAGGCATGTTGTTAGAGTCGTACGAGTAGACGACTGTACTACGGGACCGGCTAACCAATATTTAGATATTTCGGAAAAATAGTGTAATATATAGCTCTCTAAACTATTAAAGCCATATCACTGTGAAAATTTTTAAAGTAAAAAAATGTATTCGATGTTATGTTATGTTTTTTTTTAATCCTGTCAACTTTGAGAATCTTAAACATAAAAACAGTAGTGATTTGAACCAATTTATGCACAGTTCTAGAAACTGCATCAATTTATTTAATTTTCGTCAAAATATTCCATTGATATTCGATAATCAAAAGTTATAAACCTCCAAAGTCGATGGCTACGTGGATAGCCTGGAATATTATGTTTTTTGGGTTGGCAGTGACTGGGTTAATCTCCGTACATTTTTCACGTGGTATATTTTAATCAAAGAAAACCGACTGTATTATGCATTTAAAACATTACGATAGCCTTAAAAGTTTAAAATAATAAATAATAAAATACATAAGAATAAATAATAATTTGTATGAAGGATTGAAGTTCGCTGTATCAACTACTTGCCTGAAAAGTCATCCAGCATACATTTTCCAGATTCGAGTTGGGATTTTCGGGTCCAAAACCTAGTGTTACCAAATCGAAAAGGGTTTACGGATTCGAATTGTATGTACGATGTTGAAAATCGTTTAACGTGTTCTAGAAATAGTGTTACAATGTTTAATTTGCTTGAGAAACCCTGTAAATATGATCTTCCCTTTCAAAAACTTGCATCGATTACTACGGATGGAGCAAAAGCAATGACAGGAAATACAAAAGGAATTATAGCTCGAATTTCACAAAAACTCCAAGAACTTCATCTAAATTAAATTATTTAACATTTTCATTGCCTGATACACTAACAAGTTACTACTTATCCGGCGCTACAACCGCTTTGCGGTCTTGACCTACCTTAGGAGTGTCCGAAACCGCTCACGGTCTCGCGCCTCCGTCTGCCAGTCCGTTATCCCGGCCTTAATGGCGGACGCCTCCACGCCATCTTGCCACCTCAATTTGGGCTTACCCCGAATTGCTCTGCAATGGGATGGGATCCGAAGCCCTCCGAGGGATAATACAGGCTCTCCCATCCAACTCCTATCCCGACACGTCCTCGTCGTGCAGAGTGGTAACATGTGCCTCCATATATCCTAGCTTGGGTACACGGGCTAGATCCAACCTCTTGGGCGGATGGTGGCATATGGCGAACTGGGTGGGTATCCCGGGAAACTGGGTGCCTGAACGTCGGGGGGGGGCAACCAGACGCAAAATAAAACGGCCACGTGAGCGCAGGGCCAGTCACCTAGTCTCACGGAATAAACGAGTACATAAAGCATCAGGGATGTACACTAACAAGTATCGTGTGTAAAAATTTTAAAATTAGAACCAGTTTTGAAAACATTTACAAACGTTGTGAGTTTTATACGATCACGCGCTTTAAATCATCGACAATTTGAGACATTTCTAAATGAATCTGATGCTGAATTCCAAACCAATCCGTACTACACGGAGGTTAATTGGTTGTCGTGTCATAAGGTTATTAAAACCTTTTCGGGGCGACTATGGGCTGCGAACGACGAGATCTGTTCGCCGCGGTTGTCAGAAGGCGCTCATTTGGCGCTCAGTTTTAAAATAACGTACCATTGAGAGCCTGTAAGAAGCGCGTGAAAGAATGAGTTCTACCTGCCGGGGTCGAACGTTCCCGTTTGTATGGGGAGAAATCCGCGAGGTTTTGCGCTGCGGATTTGGAACGAATGTTGTTTCCAGTGTATCGTTTTGCTTTAAATTTTGCTTTAAATGATTGAAGTGAATTGAACTTAGAGGTATGTAACATTTTGAAAATGTTTTGTGATCAATTTCCAATGAAATAAATTTTCATCAGTTTTGAAAATGTATATAAAAAACATAAAATATATCGGAATATACATATAAATATACATACAAATATCTATAATAATATAGTTATATAAATATATATATTTCAAGAAAGTGAGTAAAGCTGCCTTATAATTGATAACAAATCATCCAATAATGATGTATCGAATGAAATCCAATACCAACGGCAAAAAAATCAAAATTCAAAACATAACTATCCTTAAATCGTAGATATAAACGTCTTTTAATGCTTCTCATGATTCTCATTCTCTCATGAGCGTCGAACGGATTTCGTCGTTCGAAGCCGGTACTCGCCCCGTTTGTTTCATTTTACCAGAAATTATCTCGTTTTTGAAACAGAAGGATGAAAACAATATGCACATCACGGCACTTCAAAATAAATTTTGGCAGCAGGATCTTGCATTTCTTACAGATATAACAGGACATTTAAACGATCTAAATTTAAAAAGGCAAGGCAAAAATCAATTGATAACCAATATGTACGACTCACTAAAAGCATTTGTAGTGAAGTTCACATTTTTTGATACTCACATCCTAAAAGATGAACAGTTACACTTTCCAACCTGCGTTAAAATTAAGAACAAGACTGAATGATTACATTTTGACAAGTATGCATCGAGAATAGTTGAACTCAGAAAATAATTCGAAAGCAGATTTGTTGATATAGAATACTTGGAACATATATTTTCTTTTATTGTTGGGCCATTCTCGGTGGAGGTCGAGAAGCTTCCACATGATATGAAATTAGAAGTAATTTACTTTCAGTATGTTTCTGCATTAAAAGAGAAATACAGAGAGGTCGGAAGCCCAGCAATATACAGTCATCTGAATGAAAAATTTGTGAAACGTTGTTTTCACAAATGAAAGTTAGCAAAATAGCTCACAGAACTAGATAAACCGATCGAAACTTGAGCAATGTTTCAAAAATTGTATGTTCACAAAAAATTCATCCGAATATCGAAGAAATTGCAGAAAAACAAACGGTGCCAGGTTTCAATCGAGAAATACAAAAAATATTTTTTTTTGTAAAAGACCCTATTTGAAATTTTATGAAACACATGAGCTCAATGAATCATATAAATGAATCGAAAAAAAGTATTGTCTTTTTTCATGGGTCATATTTCAATTTTCAACTTTGCAGCCCGCAGTTCATTAAAAATTTGTATCACTATCAAAATGAGTTTGACTCAACTGACATAAACGAATGGCACAGTGTGCTTTATACATAAGTTTATTAGCGGTTACATTGACGCCCCGTTAATTCTATGACAAATTAATATTCAGGCACCTAGTAGGAATCTAAGGCAACGTCCCTTATTTAGTACTGTTTGTAGGTCTACGATATTTGGTTCTGATGATCCACTTTTGAGAATGATCAAGTCATATAGCCCTGTTAACATTATTGTCGATTCTAGCGTAAGCGTAAATGTGCTAAAATAAACTTTGCAAAGCTTATACTGACGAGTGAAATTTTTATTATTTTTGTTAATTTATTTTTGTGGTCAGCTTTTATTTATTTGCTCATGAGTTGAGTTTTTGTATTAGTTAGTAAACTAGTATTAAGTTAATGGCTAGATGACTTTGTTAAATAAATCATAATAATAATAATAATAATAATAATAATAATAATAATAATAATAATAATAATAATAATAATAATAATAATAATAATAATAATAATTTGTTTATTTTTCTTCACAGGAGATGCAGGTGAACTAAACTTCATATTAACACTTAAAGCACCGTGTCATATAAATTTGCATGACGGTTTTGCTCACCGTTCAACTTCGCATCCGACGCTCAGTGATTCTCTTGAGAACGAATGAGGTATGAAAGAGAGAACGAGAACGACATGTGCTGCGCCGCTTATCACAATGAAACAAAAGAGTGATAACAATGGTGCAAGAAACTGTCGCTCTCATCGCTTTCTTGCCACCCAACCGACATTATCGCGCGACAATTTCCAATTTTGTATGAGAAAAAACGGGCTCAAAACGTTCTCAAATCGTGCTCATTAGCAGCACTAAAGAGCACGTTTCTGCAACGGTGCGACAGCGTGTATCATACATTTGGTTTCTGTATGCTACATTATTGTTCAATTTCTTTCATTCTCTCCTCTCTCCCAAAGCAAACACAGACTCTCTCTAATTTTTCCATTCCACACATTCGCTCTTTATTTAACCTCTTTACCTCTACTCACACATACACTTTTCAATACTCACACAAATCACACTGCCGAAAACCGGTGCGGAATACACACGTACCCGTCTTGCCTGCCTTCTCTCCTCGTTCTCCCTATAATCCAGCGTTGTCTTCGTCGAATTGTGTCCACACGTTAAAAATTCTTCCTGCTTGCCTCCCTCTCGCTGCTCCCACATGCTGCGCTAACGCACTGGATGATCGTCCCTACCTTCCTGCCGCTTCTCCTCTACCAGGCGGTAGCACGTTGGAGGAACGTTCCTGCCTCTCCTGTCCTTTTGTTTTTGGCACTGCTGGTGAAAGAGGGAAATATTATCTATTTTGAAAACCGCTGTTCCATTAAACGCGAAGCATAATACTTACCAACCAATTGATTATCTCTATCGTGGTCCCTGCCGACTTCGTTTGTGCGTGTGTTACGATTTGCTATACAAAACGAAATTGATTTGATGTCACCAATTATTACCATTCAGTTTGATACAGATTGATATAATTCTTTATTAAAAGCTGTTCTTACCAAATAATTTTTTCCGTACTGGTTTCACGCGAGAAAAAACGGACACACACCGACGCGTCCTACCGCTTGCAAACTTGATTTCACACTATCACATTTTCATGTGAACGCGAAGCAGCGCCTTCCTTGTGTGGCTATACAGGTATTCCCCGATATACGCCATACTCGATGTACACGATTTCGCTATACGCTTTTTTTCTAAATTTGACGGTTCTTTGAACAAGTAGTACTAATTTTAGAAATCGAATGTCAAATGCAAAATAAATTCCCTTTGGTTGAACATTAAAAACCATTTCAAATGGTATAAAATTCAGTTGAAATTAGATCAAATAACTAATTTAGTGGCTAAAACCTACCACTTCATGCAAAGTTATACGGATATTAGTTATAATTTGACTGAAAACCTCGAAATTCGACTTTCGCTATTGAATATTCGAGATACGCTATTGCCTCCGGTACGCATTGATAGCGTATATCGGGGAGTACCTGTACAATGATACAAAGAGCGGGCGAGAGGATAACGCTTGCGTGAACGATTGGTGTAGCAAGCGAATTTGGACAAGTCCCAGAAAAGCGAGACACAAGAGTTTCTCTCCAACGATGGAAAGGGATGAGCTAAATGAAACATGCGAATCGTTGATGCGACACAGCCAAGTCGCAAGCAAATACAGACCAACACCCTGAAGAGCGAGGCAGAATGAAAAATTTTGTGAATGTTAGAATGAGAAAAATGATAGATACACATAAAAATCGCGCGATAATGCTGGTTGGGCATGCGCTACTTGCTCACTCAATAACTGTGACGTCACACCGGCGGTCAAAGTGTTAACAACGTTTTTATAGGTGATGTAGGATATCCAGCTGGGACTTGGCTCGTAACGCCATATCGTGATTCTGAAGAAGGATCCGTTGAGTATAATTTTAACATTAGGTTGGAAATAGACGAACCGAGATCATCGCGGTACCGCGAAAATCGCGTATGACTTGAGCTGTCAATTATGTTATAAAATCTGACAGATAGGCGAGATAATCGCGGTTCGTGTATGGAACCATCCGAGGTCTGGTGACGATTGAATGTGCCAAGAAGAAATATTTTTCTATCAATTTGCGAATCAAATTATTTATTTCACATAGTGTATGCAAAATAAAATACAAAACTCATTTCTCGACACGAGTTTTCACACAAATCCGCCAGAAAAAGTAAAAATAATCGGTTCGCGCTACCGCGAAAATCTCAGCAATACCGAAGTTGGGTATCTCTGCGAAACAGCAGGCGCGATTGGAGGCGCGGAAGATTTGACAGCTCTACTGTTATACAACTGTTATAAACAAGGCGCGAATTTCGCGGTACCGCGACGATCTCGGTTCGTCTATTTCCAGTCTTAGACATATCAAAGGAAGGAACGTTGTCGAACATACAATAGGAATTGTTGTGGACAGACTGCTGCCTCATCCTGAGGGCTCACTGATGACAGCAGGGCTGTCATCCTGTGACGTTCTCTGTGAGGATCGCGGCGCGAGAAGGACCAGTCGTCCTCTCCCCGCATTGCGTGTGTTGCGTTTATATTATAACCGTATTTATTGTATTACCCATTACCCTGTTTGTGCCGTACATGTGGTGCATTGCACAACATATGCATTCAGAATAACATTGAATAACTGCTAACAGCATTTTATGAATAAAATATCTTCAACTGGGATATCATAAGAAAAACTGTAGAATATTGAATATATTCTATATTCTAGATATATTCTAGAACCCGCTCTTTATTTCTTCTCGTCACGTACCCTGCACTCCTCGAACATTTACTCATATACCACATAAAGTAATGTATTTTTAAAATAAAACTTCTCTGGTGTACGTTGATTGCTCGCTACAAATCCAATAGAAAAGGATTTATTTAATTCTATTCGTTATTATTCGCTGTTAAATGTTCAACTACAGGCGGTCCCCCAGATACACGGTACCTCTTATACGCGGATTCGGAGATACGCGGTTTTCTAAATTTGACAGTTATTTGAGCAAATTGTACTGATTTGACACATCAATTGTAAAATTCCAAATAATTTGCCTATTGATCGAATGTTAAAAACTATTTCAAACGGTTTAACACTGTTTAATTCCGTCAGAATCATATCAAATAATTAATTAAGTAGCCAAAATCACCCCTTACTTGGAAAACTATACGAAAATTAGTGATATTTTTGCCTGGAAAGCAAAAGATTCGACATTCGTGGAAATTCGAGATACGCGGTACTTTGCTTCCGTTTTTGCTCCCCATTAACCGTGTATCTCGGGGACCGCCTGTATATTGTTTTTGTTTTATAGCTAACATTGCAAAACTTATTTCTATTTTCTTATTTGCTATAGCTAGTTTAAGCTCATTTTTTTGCCTATTTCTTGTTTAACACTCTGGGCGCTGGCATTTTGCATTAGCATTCTGCGGAGAACACAGTACAAGATAAGCGAGCGATGAGAGCGTTTCATTGGCTTACGATCGTTCACTCTCTTTCCGATCCTCACGTACGATGCCGCTTCTCCAATATGCGCTCTCTCTTTCTTCCCGCTGCAATACGCTCTGCTGAGAGTTGCTGAGAGACCAATCACAGAGAAGGAGTGCGAACAAAGCTGTGATTCCAAAGCGACACAGCGCCCAGAGTGTTAAATCGAATTTGCGATTTTCTAACTCTAAAGTTTTCTCTAACTCCTCTTTCCTTAATTCTAGTTCCTTTAACATTAATTCATACGTTTTTTCTTTAATTTTGTTATATCTCGTTTGGTCAATCAATCTAAGTTATTTGAGCGATTTTTTTTTGTTTTTGTAGGAGTGGCATCGTTTGATTCTTCCTCGTCAATTATTTGTTACATCTCTTCAGCTTGGACCAATTTATGCACAAGAGGTTCTTCGACCACTACGGTAGCCATGGTAACAACAAATGCACATTGGTTTACATCCATCACATTACAGCTTGTTCCTGAAGCGGTCAGGTCCATGTCCATCATCTCAATGACGTGTTTTTCAAAAACAAAAAAACTGTTTAAATTACAAGACCCACCTCCTGTGTATTCACGATTGTTGTGAGATATATATTTTTTTGAAGACGATCTGTAGTCTGTCCAAACCTAAAGAAAAAAAAACTGACGAAAGTCATTGAAAGCCAACCCCATAAGTTACCACAGAGGCAGGTCTTGACCGACAACGGTTGTTGAGCCCAAAAGAAGAAGAAATGACGCAACTAAACACTACCGTTGTCGATTTGCAAATGGCATTCCCGTTTGCGGGGAACATGGGCACCATCGTTTCCAATGGCTCCTTGGATGAGTAGTATCAAACTTACCCAAATTAAAGCAAGGTGTATGGATATCAGGAGGTGAAGTGCTTCAGAGCAAATTGACATTTCACGACATAACAATAGGGGGGGCTCCGGTATTAAAATCGGGGAGGGCTGGAGGGGGGTATAGAAAATTGTATGCGATTTGACATAACAATACTCAATGATGGCGCTCGGAAAACGCGCTAATAATTCATCTTCTTAATAAACATACCTTGAATTAAAGTAAACATCTGTCAGATTTGTGGGTTTTGAAGCGGGGAGAGGGGGTGAGGGTGCTTTGTCTTAATTTACACAGGCGTAGACTCATTTATCCGGAAAATGTTACGTTATTTTGAGGTTCGTGGAGAGGGTGTACCTTAATAGTCTTTGAATGCCCTCGCTTTAGCCTCAGTTTGTCTGGATCTGGTCGGTGAAAGATGACCAGATCCAGTAACGCCTGACACTCTGCAGGAGTACCTGCTACGCGACGCATAAAGCTGGCGCCGATTATGCGAAGCTGCTTGTGTAACTATCGAGCTCCAGTGGTGTTGGGATAACCGAGCAGTCCAGGTGATTGTGAACAACGACAATGAGATCTCAGCAGTATCTGTAGCGCATGCGGTTCGTTTGCTGAATCCTCGAAAAGCGGGCTAAGTGCAGCAAAAATGGCAGCAGCTATTGAGACAGACACAGGACCCACAGGATCATTTGGTTTCGTTGATCAGCTTCCTTGATGGCTTCCTACCCGGTTGCGTTGAACGATCAGAAAGAGCGTTGAACGGCACAAATTTAAGTGCGGCGTACGAATACCCCATCGAAAAAGCTATGCTGTGTATCCCAGAATACCATGGAACTACGAGAGAGTTGGAGGGATTATTTTCCAAGTTGAATACTTTGCGAAGCAAATCCCTGAAGGCGCATCAGAAGAGTATTTGATAAGAACAGTTATGTTCAAATTGAAAGGAAATGCCGCTATTTTTTTTAACCGAAATCGATGATACGTGAGAGAAAATAAAGAGTAATTTGATCGAACTGTGTTTCAACAGGTGGAAACATCACAGCAAGGGATAATGAACCATTTGTAGATTATAAAGAGAGAGTTTTAAAAATTACAGAAAAAATAATCTGTGCCGATGCGAACAACACGGAGGATTCCTATGCCATGAAGAAAAATACATTTTCTAGCGGGCCTTAAAAACACAGAGCTGCAAACACTGGCAAAAAACATTTAGCTTTCGGCGAGCTTTTAGAATTTCTCGAAGAAGAAGAAGTTCAAATCGAACACATTCGAAAATCGAAGAGAGGTTACACCGCACACAAACGTTTAGCACAATCATCTATAAAACTCATCACAATGATTCTTTTCAAACGAATGTTTTATGTATTTCTACCAGTAGCCAGTTGCTACATCTGGAAGAGACCAACACGTAGAATTTGATAGTAGTAACATCATTACTTGTGTTATTTTCGCAGCGTGTTCTACTAACACTTCACTCGTAAATAGTCTGGGGCATCCACAACACAACAGTACAACATATAACGCAAACCATACTAATCCTAACAGTAATTTTTATAGGCCTAGAAATAATTTCACACCACACAGAATTAACTACACACAACATAACCCTCCCCAATATAATTATGGGTACAATTATTCAAAAAGGCCATCACAATACAATATTTTTTACGCCACATATAACCAACAACAAGCGAACCAAAATATGCCTAGAAAAAACTAGAACAAGGAACACGGATTAATCAAAAGAAAAATAAAAGTATTCCCAGCGATCAAAATATTTTTTTTCTTTGATCAACCTTGTAAAATTGGTGAACAAACAGAACAAGCATCACATAGTAGCATCAAGGGAGAACTTGAGACTCTTGATATAGCGGCTACAAAAGATGGTAAACTAATGGTCAAAATTTTCTAATCTAAAACTAATCGCGACATTCGCATACAACAACGATTGAATATCTAATTGATTTGGAAGCGTGTTTTAATGCCTTGAGTTTTAATTCAGCAAAACAGCTTGGTCAGGTAGATTACAGTGATAAAATTAAATTATCTAGCTTCAATGGAACTTTATCCGAAGGGCTCGATTTTCGTTTATTTAATAATTGAAAAATCGTTATACCGCGCAAAATTTTACATAATTGAAACACTTAGCGTCCCTGGTATAATAGGAGCAGAATTTTAAAAAATGTGCACAATTGTCATTAGGAAAGGCTTTCAGACTATCACTCTGAAGAAGCAAGTATACACAAAAGGAGAGGAGGAAAAATTGAATGAAAAAAATATGTTGCAAGATACTGTTAGTCATCAAAAGGAGAATGTCTAAAACAGTCAAGAGGGAAATTTTGAATTGCTCCCATGTATCGAAAAACAACAGGCAAATTGCGATTTATTCGATACGATCAAACGAGGGAAATTAGTCGGATCAGAACGACTGGCAGAATTAATGAAAAGGATAAATTTAAATCATTTAGATAACTAAATGGAGAACAGTATTAAACAGATAATTAGTAAATACAAAGATATTTTCTACTTGCCTGGAGATCATTTAACCTATAGCCAAGCAGCAATGCATGAAATAGAAACAAGTTCTAATATTCCGATTTATAACTACGGATTTCCAGTTGCAGTAAATAATATAATAGATGAACATATGGAATAAATGTTAAAGCAAAATATCATAGGACCAAGCAAAAGCCCTTGGAATGCGTCTGTGATGTGTACAGGTGTCCCCAGAGATACGACTGTATTTGGGACCGAAAAAATGTCCCAAGGCAAGGCGTAAGTCGAAAAAGTCGCATGTCGAATATCTGTCAATGTCAATGACAACTTTAAACTGTCAAAATCAAAATCGTCGTATCTGCGAATCGTCGAAACACGAGGGGGTCGTAACTCGGGGGACGCCTGTATACCAAAAAAATCGGATATTTATGGAAAAATCGCATTGTTATTGATTTTCTTGCACTAAATTTGATTACAAAACCCTTTATGTATCCAATACCTCCTGTAGAGGAAATCATGGATTATTATTATTTATTTATTAATCTTCAACGGGCCGTATGGCCTAATGAAGATGTAACAGTTCATTACATTGGTAATAGTAAATACTCTTCAACAATTGATTTAAAATCCAGATTTTTCCAATAGCCCCTAAAAATGCACCAAAAACAGCTTTTTCTACGTCAAAGGGGCATTACGAATTTTTAAGAATGCCAATGGGCCTCAAAAACAGTCCGTCCACGTTCCAAAAGCTTATGGATACGGTACTTTATACAATTCAACCGGTTAAAGTGTTCGTATATTTAGATGATATTGTGGTGTTTGGTGAATCAAGAGAGGAACACATTAATAACCTAATTAAAGTTTTGGATGGATTGAAACAACATAACCTCAAAATAGAACCTTCAAAATGCAAACTTCTGCATAAGGAATCAACATATCTGGGTCACACAGTAAATGAATCCGGAATCAAACCCACCCGAGCAAATATTAAGGCAATATTAGAAAAGCCAACACCCAGAACCGTTTAACAGTTACGTGCTTTTTTGGTAACTGATATGTCGCAGGGAATATATCTTGAGAAAAACACAACTGCTTTATTCCTTAGTTCAGAATGGAATCGTCTTTATTCACTCAATGTGTACTCTGATCGAGTCTTGCAATGTTACTGCGTTATGCGTGTTACTATGCAACATTTCCCCCCTTAATTCACCAATACGGTTCAAACCTGGCTGGTGGCCTACGAATTCTTCGAGGTCTTTCCGCTTTCACGGGTTGAGCAGAAGATGCAGGCATCGGTGGAGTGGCTTGAGTAGTAACTGTGGACGATGATGTTTGCCAATTTTCTCCTTCAATTTCTTCAGCGGACTCTTCATCAGCTGAATAGTAATGTTCTTGTTCAGTCATTTCAATTGAGTTTTCAACTGCCTGTGGAGTTCCCAATTCAAATTCGTCAAAGAAAATAGTTAACAAATTTCCAGTGTCGTGACAATTTCTATTTCCACACGATGTTTCCTCCTGTAGACGCTTCTTCAGTTGATTTGCATGTGAGCGAATAATTCGCTGGTTGTCTTCCAAAAACACGTTGTAATTCACTCTACCGACTCGTTCGACTATTGATGCCGGTTTCCACTCCCAGGAATTATTGCGGTGGACTTGGGCATAAACCGCTTCTCCAGGATCGAAGAATTTTCTACCAGCTTCTGGCTTTTCATTTCGTGAACGTGAAACTGGAGGTAGTAATAATGACTGAACTGTTCGAATAGGCCGCTGAAACATCAATTCAGCTGGAGACTTATCTGGTGTAGGTGTGGTTCGATAAACTTGCAAAAAAGTCTGCAAAGCTTCATCTAAAGTCTCTCCTCCTGCTCGAATTTTTCGCAATGTACGCTTTAGTGTGTCCACGAAACGTTCTGCCAAACCGTTTGACTGCGGATGGTATGGTGCAGTACGGATGTGACAAATACCCAATTGTTTGCAAAATGCTTGGAATTCAAAGCTGGTGAACTGGGTACCATTATCAGAGACTATAGTTTCTGGAACACCAAACGTTGCGAATGATTGCGTTAAAAACTTGATAGTTGTCTTTGCTGTTGTAGTTTTGGTTGCATATACTTCTGGCCATTTTGTGTATGGATCAACTACAACCAAAAAATACACGCCATCTACAGGACCGGCATAGTCCACGTGTACCCGTGACCATGGCTTTTCCGGCACAGGCCAAGATTCAGGTGTTTCTTTGATTGGTGCTTTGCCAGCAGTGCAACATGAAGTACAACGCCGGACAAAGTTTTCGATATCGACATCCATTCCCGGCCAGAAAACGAAACTTCGAGAAATGGATTTCATTCGCACCATTCCAGGATGACCGCGATGGAATTGTTGAAGTACCTTTTTCCTGTAAATGTTTGGAACAACAACTCTGTTGTGAAACAAGATACATCCATCTACATGCGTTAACGATTCTTTTCGTGTGTAATACGAACGAATGTCTTGATTTTTGATTGACGACGCTTCGTTCGGCCAGCCTTCCCGGATGAATTTCAAAACAGCTTGCAGTGTTTCGTCCAATCTTGTTGCTTTTTGAATGTCAGCAAATGATACTGGTACTTGTTTCAATGATTCGTGCATGACGTTTTGAATATCCTCTTCAAGTGAAATCGAAGCTATAACGTAATCTTCCTCTGGTTGCTTGCAACGGTCGATTAGCCTTGATAGCATGTCAGCGCACCCAAACTCGGTGGTTGAAACATATTCGATGGTAAAATCGTAGTTTAATAACATCAATGCCCACCGTTGGAGTCGGTTTGCTGTGTGCAAAGGAATTCCCTTTTTTGAACCAAATATGGATAGTAAAGGCTTATGATCGGTTAAAAGAGTAAATTTCCGACCAAGTAAGTACTTATGAAATTTGGTTACCCCATAAGTAAGAGCCAGAGCTTCTTTTTCCGGTTGTCCGTAGCCTTGTTCTGCAGACGTTAATGTTCTTGAAACATGTTGAATGGCTTTCAAATATTCGTTCGGAAATTTATGAAAAATGACTGCGCCAACGCCGGTGCTAGACGCATCTGCTGCAACGATGATAGGAAGATTCGGATCATAATGTGTCAACAGTAAGTCAGATTGCAGTACTTTCTTGAATTTTTCGAACGATGTCTGACAATCCGAATTCCACTTCCACTTCGTATCCTTCTTTAGCAATTGATCTAACGGGTGTCTGAGTTCATGCATGTTTCTCACAAATCGGCCGTAGAAATTCACAGCTCCTAAGAACGATCTTAATTCGGAAATGTTCGTTGGTGCTGGAATAGATGCGATGGTTTTCAGCTTCTCTGGGTCAGGACGTATGCCGTTGCGATCTACCACATGCCCCAAATAGACAATTTCAGTTTGATAGAAATGACATTTTTCCAGCTTGACGTGGAAGCCATATTCTTTTAAACGCTGAAGAAATGTGTCTAATGATTGCTTGTGTGCCATTGATTATGATAGAGATAAATTTCCTTTTAGCAGTGTTTTTCGTGACATGATTAACGAAAATTCCCTGAGATTTCTTTTGATTTTGATTTTGATTCTTCTCACTCTTTTGATATGTGTTGTTGTTTGAAGATTTTGATCTCATGGCTTTACAGTAACCTTCCTTGTGGCCTACATTTTTGCACACTTTGCAGAGATGATCTGTAAAATTGCAATCCCGTACAAAATGCATTTTTCCACATTGCCAACAAGGAGTACGAGGGACAGTATTCGAATCTGATTTCGGTTGACGCTGATCTTTTGAATTGTCGAATCGGGAAGGCTGTGGCAAACGATACGGTTTCTTCTCTGAAACTGCATGCACGGAATGCTTCGATCTTGAATGATTTTCGATCATCGTTGTATCCGCTTTCAGATTGATAAGCCGTTGAAATTCTGCCATTAGTGTTTGAATGTTCACTTTAGCCTCCGGCGTCGCGTTTTCTATTCGAGATAGCAGTCTTGCTCTGATATCCGAGAATTCCGGAGCTTGCAGTCCGCAAATGAAAATTAGACATTTGAAATCGTCTAATTTCAAATTCTCGAACTCAGAATCCTCGCATGCCTTATTCACTCTTCCGCCGTAAGTGATGATATCTTCTAATGCAGATTTCACTATCTGCAAGCACTGGTACCTTTTGTGGAACACCGAATATTGCTTTCCGAAGATTTTTTTGAGAATATTGACGGTTTCTTCAAACGAATTTTCATGCGGTTGCTTCGGAAGAATGTAATTCACATACCGGCTGTGAGCGGACGTTTCCAGCTTCCTCAGCAAAAGTCGCACTTTCGCCTCGTCATTCAAACTGCTGGCATCGTTTTGAAAAAGGTCTTTGAAACGTACATACCATTTTTCAAAAGTGATGTTGTTTTCTTCATCGAAACGAAACTCCTCGATGGTTTTCGATAAAGATTCAAGGATTTCGTCAGGACTTCTAGTTTTAAAAGCAGCCATCTGTTGAAGAAGTTGAGCCATTTGGTTGATAACGGTTTCAAGGTTTTCATTGTTCATCCTTGACGCTAATTCTCGTTAGCTTCAGAATCTCGTGAGCTTCGGGTTCCGGGTTCAGTAATAATCCTCGTCGCCAAAATGATATGTCGCAGGGAATATATCTTGAGAAAAACACAACTGCTTTATTCCTTAGTTCAGAATGGAATCGTCTTTATTCACTCAATGTGTACTCTGATCGAGTCTTGCAATGTTACTGCGTTATGCGTGTTACTATGCAACAGTAACTATCAATTTTTTTGGGAAATTCATTCCCAATGTTTCTGATATTCGTAAACCGTTGCACGAACTCTTAAAGAAAAATACTAATTTTATATGGGATGGAAAGTGTGATAAAGCCTTTAAGACACTTAATCAATATCTCATTTCTGAAGCTTTGTTATTGAGATCGAATTATACAGATATTTTGGTCATTACTACTGACACGAGTGATTACGCCTTTGGGGCGGTGCTATCTAACGAGAAAACGATAGAGTGTCTAATTGCCTATGCTAGAAGATCCCTTATAGGGGCTGAAAAACGATATCATCCGATAGAAATGGAATTGCTAGAAATTGTTTGGGCAGTTGAACACTTTAAGCATTATATTTATGGCCAGAAATTTATTATATATTCCGACCATAGACCATTAGGGTAACTGTACCAGTTTTCGGCAGCCTAATGCAACTGTTTGGTGTAAAATAGCAAAAATAATGTTATTTGGTATATTTTGCTATCAAAGTTATTTTAGTTTGGTTGATAAAATACCCTAGTATGTTGTGATTTTCACATTTGCTGAGTTTTAAATAGCTTTTAGATGAAATATTCATGAAAATTCAAACATTGGTTTTGCTTCTATTTTCGGCAGAATGTTCCTATTTTCGGCAGATTTTGTTCCTATTTGCGGCATCGCGAATATACACTGAAAATCGTTTGTTTCATTATAAATAATTAGGATAAATTATTTATGTCATTTTAAAACTGCTATATCCCTTAAAATATTCATTAAAACTGATTAAATAGTTTATTTTATGTTAACAATTTTGCTTATCGTACTGTCAGTTTTTGATGTCTTTAGGCTGCGAGATGCTGATGATGCTGTCAGTGACGGTCATAATAGAAACTAACAGCAAAACATTAACCAATACAGTTCCCGCTTTCGGCAGACTATCGTAACTGAACCATGCTTCTATTCAACCTTTTTTTATTGTGCTTCAAATTTTAACATTATCAATAAAATTTTAGTTATATTAGGCAAACTGTCTTAATATTGCGTAAAAATTTCTTAAGTATATACATCTGATCTCACGTAATTTTGAATTTCAATCGGGTCGCTATGGATTGCCAACCTCAATCGTATCAAAAGCCCATAAAAATGCAGTTGCGAAGGATCCAAACATACGTACAAATGATCCATTACAATCGTTTAAATGCACATGCATTGCAATCCATATCAATCGGATTATGATTCAAATTTGGATGAGAATAGGTGTACACAGCATGTAGCGCAGTAGAACCTGGCATAACGAGATTACCGGTTTCAGTGACTCACTCGTTATGTAATGTTATGTGAAAAACTCGTTATGCAGGGGACTCTTTTCCATATGATTTGAATGAAAAGTGAGGAAACTAATTCCGGCAATTAATAAAAAAATTAAATTATCAAAATTATAGAAATGCTTACTGTTAACATAAGCTCGCTAAAATACATATCCTGAACGTGGAAAATATTGATCGTCACTCGAGAATTTACTCGCTGAGAGAGGCATTTGTAGAGTATTTGAATTTGCTCGTAATGCGAAAAATTAGTAATAAGGGGTACGATTTATGAGGGTTTCAACTATCATTTTTAACACCCGTATCGGAGAGAGGAGACTATACTCTTTATAACTTACTTTTCATAATCAAATATTGTTTCAGGCAGATAAAAAAAAACCATGAAAAACACAGTTAAAATTTTGTTAAGGAATAAGATTCTATTTATTTCACTTAACTATAATAATTTAATTCGACTATAGCATTTTTTTACGTTATCACATTTGTTTTTCTTTAGCAATTGAGCTTCTTTTGTAGCTTTTTGTTCCGCTTCTCGCTTTTCTTTGTCTTTCTGGCGTAGCATAGCTTTTTTCTTGCGTTCCTCTTGCAGTCGAAGTTTTTCTTCCTCTTTGCGGTTCATGTCATGCAGCCGCTCTCCTGCAGTAAGGACTGAGTAGTAGCGCAATTTAAAATTGCGATGTTTTTGACTTTGGCAAGGTGTGGGGGGCAAGTTGAAAACGTCTGAAAATGGCACATTTTCCTTATTTTGAGCTTTGTCTGCTGTATTAGGCTCTCGCAAACGATTCTTGCACCAGACGTTCCAGGATGCTAGATCCTTCTGAAGAATTTGGGGGCTCAGCCTGTTCCATGAACGATCATTCAACGATCAACGATCAACGATCAACGATCATTTTGATCAATCAGTTGCTCTATTGGTGGTTCAGATGGTTCGAAAAAAAAAACGTATTAATGTATGGAACTTTGTCTGTACAGTTCGACGGAAGAAAATGGTTCAACAGGATCGATAATCAGATCTTCACATGCAAAACCATGTGAATAATGTTGAGTCCATAATAGTTCATTTGTACAAACTGTTGCACTGTAATGGTCTTGTGAGTAGTTGTGCGATTCAGATGGTATTTCCATTTCCTGGTTGTCTAGATTTTCATTCAATAATGTTGAATAAAATTCGGTCGATAAAGGTTCACTTGTATAAACTGTATCAATATTATGTTCGTGTGGGTGGTTCTGGGATTCAAATGGTATTTCCATTTCATAATTACTTAAATGTGAGATGCTTTGTAAATCATAATCTTCCATATTTGATTTTATTGTAACATATGGCTTTATGAATTCTGTATAAAATATTTAATGTATCTTTCAAGGCGAGATAGTTTTGTAATGTCTTTTTTGTTATTCTTTGCAGCGCTTCGTCTCCAATCATGTCTAACGCATGCCTCAGTGTGCCAGTTGGAATTGATGCATATTTTTAATCACTGTTTGGATGTGCAGGTGTTGTTCTGGTATCTTCTGCATGTATTACCGTTGCCTGGGAAGCTATTTCTGGATGACTTGTAACTGTAATTTGTTGCCGGGATGTAACTGTAATTTGTTTAGGAATTTTGTATAGTCAACGTGCTCTGGGGTGAAGGGATGCAAACCACACACTCGGAATCCATTTTTTAAGCTAGCTGTGTATATACCGATTTTCATTGCTTTCTGTAGCATTTCGCCAAAATAGTTCAGGGTGAAATTTTCATTAGCATTTTCATAACGCCATTGCTCCAGGGAATCTCTCCATGCGTCTTTCAGCGGTTTAAAAACGGCAACGTCAGCAGGTTAGGTGATGTGGGTTGTGTTGGGGTATAATGCAATTAAAATTATACCAAGTGATTCGCAAATATCTGCAACTTCCATAGATTTATGGGATACTATGGCCCATACCCCATGCAGCCGGAAAACCTTGTAAAATTTCCCTTTTCAGTCGTTGTCCGGGAAAAATGATGTGTGGATGCACAAAAAATCCACTGGCGCTGAACGACAGCATTACCGTTATGTTCTGCTTTGCTAGTGCTTTTTCGATTTCATATACATTACGTGACCCTTTTTATGCAAGCACTTCCTTTGTTTTAGGATGCATATAAAACGATGTTTCATCTCCATTTAAAACTCTTGAAGGGTCTTGTAGAATATTGGTATAGCCGTTATCACTTAACCATTTGAACACAGATGCAAACCATCCTCTGATATCACTTTCACTCACTTTGCTATGTGCTGTTGATACAGCTTCTGGTTTGCGAAACGATAGCTCGGGATTTCGCCTTAAAAATGTTTCAAGCCATTTTCTTCATATATTATAAACATTACAAAAAGAGAAATTAGTTTTGATTTGTTTTTCTTACACGACATAAAAGCATACCAGGTTGATTATCCTTAAACGGCGTTGTTTTTGAATTTAGTGTTATGTAGTCAACTATTTTCCGTAACAAGTGGTTTCTAGTAACTGGAAATCCTCTTTGTTGCATTTCTATTATCCAGAGAGCAATTTGTTTTTCTTCGTCGTTAGTTAAAATGGATTTTGGTCCATTGGACGTTCCTAACTGCCACCGAGAACTAAGACTACGTGCGATTTCATTTTTTGTCTATTGTCGTCTCTTTCACACCTACGTATGCTTGATGTGGAGCGATTGCGGCACCTACAGAAAATGTAAACATTGTGGACTGCTCATCCAAGAGTGCTCCAGCATTTATTAAATAACAATTGTATAAAGTCGAGTGAAAATAGTATCAAGCCGTGTTAAAAGAATGAATTTAATGCATCCCGACACTGTCCATAGTCATGCGCGTCAAATAGCACGGTTGGAACGTGTTGTGTACTGAATTGCCAGACTACGATGAGTTCCAATCGATAGGTTTATTAAAACTGAACGTGTTATTTGCATTCCCTACTTTTTATAGTCCAGAATACAACAACGTGAACTATGATCAATTAATAGTTATTGCATGAAAATGTTATGAATGCAATGTGTGCTATGATCCAACAGAACGCGAACATGCTGCGACGCCAATGCGTTTTGCTGAACAACCGGAACCGGATCCCGGGTAAGAGAACATTAAGCTGTGCGGTCTAAGGAAAAGTGTCCTCAATATGTTCCTTTTGTCTATGTTTTAGATGACCGAGTCGATGATGCTGTGCCACTGGTGTACTAAGTAAGTTTAGGCCCTATGGAAGTGAACGATAAGTTTCAATCATTATAAACTGTGGATGGCAAACCGCTTATTATGTTTGTGTACACATTTTTTACAGACAAATTTCTACCTATGAATTCTATTGTGGAGAACAGTGCGTAGATCAAAAGCAGCGATGAAGATGGTAAATTGTATTTATACGTGGTATTTGATGAAATCCTGACATGAGATCTAATGTGCTAAAAAATTTTGCTCGCCCTAGCTGATCTAATATGGAGTCTATTCTAGGTAGTGGAAATTTATCAGGGAGCAGCTTTTTGTTAAGCTGTCTAAAATCGACTACTTATCTCCATTTTTTCTCATCTGAGGACTTTTTCGGTACCAGTAAGATGGGTGATTTTTTTTAATTTGCTTTTTGATTTCTGGTCCTTGGGAATGATTTTATTTATAATTTGGTATGTACACGGGTCTTTAATCTTCTAATTTTATATCTTGTTTATAAAAATTATTTGTAGTTAAATGATCGTTAGGTAGATGAAAAATATCATTGTAGCTAAACAGTAGTTGTTCAAAAGATTTATCTGTATCTTCGGAAATGTTTTCCTTTCGGATTAATTCCTTTATGATTGCTAACCTATTTTCATCCTTATGATTATTAGTTTTTACAATTTCAAATTCATTTAAAGGTATTGTCTTGATATGGCTATTGTTTACTAATTTAGCTTTATTAGAAGTATTGATGATTTTAATAAATGGGTAGTTTTTATTTACAATGCAGTTTCCAACAAGAACGTCTTCTAGCAGTTGCTCTGCGCATACTACCGCATCCGTATCTAGTTCTTTTAACTTATCTAGTTTTCTAATTACTTTACATCTGGGAGGTATGAGTGTTTTGCCATTGATAGTATCTTCAATGGGTATTTCTAAAAACTCTCCATAGTGTTTTACAGAGAAAATTCAAGTATCATAATTTATTATACATCGATGATCCAAAAATCTGTACCAAGTACACCATCTGCCGGTATCTTGAAGTTGTCTGGTACGATGTGAAATAATTGTTGGATTTTCTTTTCCTCCACGATTACATCCGTAATTGTGGACCCATGAGTGGTTATTGTTCCTTCTCCTACGCTTATGATATCCACTATATCTTTTGGCTTGTAAGTTTGTGTAGGTCTTACTTTGTTGCCTTTGATGATAGAAATGTCGGAACCTGAATCTACAAATAGGTTGCATATTGAATCTGCTAGCCCTTAATAAAATTTGATTTTTGCACATTTATTGTGTATGTTGCCCGTATTGGCTTGTGGAGGGCTGGTCCACCTCTGCTCTTTGTGGCTCGCGTTGCCCTAAAAAATTTGGACTGGTGGATTGCCTATTTTGAGTATTATACCCTGTTCCCTGTGTAGACTGTCTATTTTGGGCATTCCCTTGTCTCCCGGTTTGCGGCTGTTGTGCCCTCCAATTGTTATTGTTTTGGGGGGGGGTTTGCCTCCAGTTGTTATTTGAACGTTGTTCATTGTTTCTTGGATTATTGGGCTGTCGTTGGTTGGAACTATTATATCTTTTGTCCTGATTATTCTGCCATTTATTCGACTTTCTCACAGGACAAAACTCACAGGAGATTTTGACTTAGTTTGTCCATGATATCAATTGCTTTGATAGCAGCTTCTAGGCTGGGGATTGTACCTGACAAAACTAGCCCTTGATGTAGTTCCTTTTTTAGTCCTTTTCCAAAAGCGGTCAAAGTGATTTTTTTGGTTTTTTCAGAAGCTAATTCTGGATCCATTTTTTCATTGAGATATGCCCATTCCAGTTCTTCTGCCAGTGCTTAAATTTCCTCACCAAAATCCTTCGGTGTGGTTTTTTGCTTTGTAGCATGTATGGCTGAGGCTTTTTCAAATGAGCCTTGATTTTGTTTATTATTTCGTCACTCTATTAACCGACTCTATTTGATTCAATAGCTTGCACTATTATGCGATGATGTTGTTCATCAACTGATTCTTCTAGCATTTCTAATGCAGCTAGCATTGCCCTGGCTTCGTCATCTCTACCGCTGAATGTTGGTATGGTATTGGTTGCAGTATTGATGATTTTTAAGATATCCATGTTAGGCAGGTTATTTGCGTCTACGCTTGTATTTGTTTTTATTGCTCCGTGAGCAATGCGAACGAATTGCTTTCGTCTTTTGTATGCAGCTAAAAGTGATATGATTATGTGAGTTGTGGTCTTTGATGTTAGTTTCTTATTTGTTTTCAAAGTCTCGTTTAAATCGTTTGAGTTGTTAATTGTCTCTTTGTTCATTCTTTCGATTATGTTAGTAATTAAATTTTGAATGATAATATTGTAAAATTTAATTTCTGTCTCGTCGTATTTGTCGTAATTTGTCCCTACTTCTTTCCTAAATACGGAGTATATTTCGTCCACCTGTAGTCTGTATGTGGTTAGAGCACACTGCCTTACTCTTCCCTGATTTTGCTGCAATGTTTTGTTGATTAATTCTAATCTTCTTATAATTCATTTTACATGACCAAATTGAAGGAAAACGTATTATATTACATTAATTAGACTTATATAATTATTACTATTATATATATATATATATATATATATATATATATATATATATATATATATATATATATATATATATATATATATATATATATATATATATATATATATATATATATATATATATATATATATATATATATATATATATATATATAATGAATTATATTATATGATATGAATTAGAATTATATAATTATACCTTTGAAGTTAAAAAAATCTTTTCTTTCTTTCAAAATTACTTTTAGACGAAAAATATTATTATTAAATATATATACGTATATATGTTTTTTTTTTCTCGAGGTGAAAAATCTTCAAAGTGAAAAAAAAAATTTCTTTCAAATTTGCTTTTACAAGAAGAATATTTTTTTTTCAATGCATAATGTCATTTTATTTTCCTAATCCTCATAATGATCCAGGAAATCATTGAGTTCCAGGAAATCATTCCTCCTCCGTGAGGACTACAGCTTTAGGTTTCGGTTCCCGAGGTAAGCACATTCTTCTTAGCGCCTTATCTGCGGTTCTAGTCTGTCGAACACCGTTGTCTTCCAGGCGTGCTGGTAAGACTTACCGCAAGCTACTAGGATCGTAGTCGACGTCTGAAATGAGTTCTAGAGCCAATTACGTGTCGACTACTCCCTCAATATAGCAACTGACCGCCGCTATAAGTTCTTCTAAAAGATCGTACGGTACCTCCACGCCTAGGTTGACCAGGATCCTCAGCGTCGCGTTTGTGTCCCGGATGCAACTGCAGATGTCTTCGTGTGTTGGCCGTTAGGGCTGCTTTGCCTCGAACTCCTCCTCTGGGGTTAGGATTGTGGTTTGCTCCACGGAGTCGATGGCTTTCCACGTAAGACGCCGTGCCTCTACGATCGCTGGGTCCTCTGGCTCTGACGGTCCGTCAAAATCCGTGTTGTCTTCGTCGCTGATCCAACCGTCGCTCGGGTGCTTTACTGTTATCGCAGCGTCCGAGTGTTGGATGTACATTGGACAGGTGACTTCTGATGGCCTAATGATCGTTAATCGATCTTTATATACACTTATTCTCACTGCACTTTTAGTTCTTTTTATCCACTTGTTCAGTCTTGCTTATTAATCACTTGTAATGTATATCCTTAAAGGGTTTTTTTCGGGCGCTGTCTGTTTTTCTGCACCGCACTTTGCGCATAACTTGCTTTTTTACACAGCACTGCACTTTAGCTTTTCAACTCCACTTTAATGTTCTTGTAGCTTTGTTCTTGCTACGCTGTCACGGTCACCATGTGGTAGGTTCGGCGCGCACTTTGCTTACCAGAACCGTGTGCGGTAAGTCGATGCGCGGAATGTGGAGGAAGAGTGCAGAACGAGGCGGGGTATCGAGGCGAGAACGTACCGTAGTTGGTTTAATTGCGAATAAATTGTATCATTCGTTCACTTCGTTAAGAAGAGATGGTCAAGTTACACTTATGCAACGGACGGCTTTGCTGCTTTATTTATAACGAATTCTTAAACAGTGATGATACAATGTCTTTTTACACTTATTTTATGTTTACGACTAATATTGACCTATTTTCATTATGTGGTTGCTAACCTTCCTGGTTTGAGGTTTGTTTATCAAAACATAAAGTCAATGTCCGGTTGTTTGTTTGTCATTTGGCGTTATTGTTGCGCAATCGTTTTGCAGCCGTTCTGAGTTGCGAGGCGCGTTTCATATTACCGTCGCGTTATATTTTTATAAATTGTCGGTTCGCGCTTTCTGTCCTACGGTTTGTGTGTGCTAAGCATTTATTGCATGGTAGGTTTTCTGTCTCACCTGATTCGATTGTTGGTTAATTTGGATGTGTTTTTAGTTGGATGGTTTTGGTTAGCAACGATTATGTTGAGGTGGCCTTTTTGAGTTGGTTGAACTCTTAATGTTATGTCGTCCGGTTTTAGGTTAGTAACGATTGTATAACTGCTAAGGTGGCTCTATAGGTTGGTTGAACTGTTAGCAGTAAATCTGCTACAGCAACAACACAGCTTAAGCCGGAAAGCGTGATCGTTCCTGTGCACGCCCATTGCCAATGTAATGGACACCGAATCGACGGCAATCGTAGGGGTTAAGCAGTTGTACCTGGTAAGAATAGTACTTATAAGCATCTTGTTGTTTGATAAAGTTCTTACCCTATGCATTGCTCTTGTTCTAGCAACATTCAGCAATGTATATTGCCATTTTATAGCCCAGGAGAGATCTATACTGCATGTCTTCATGCGTGGTAAGCGCATGGCATAGGGAACCGCTTTTGCTGCGTGAGTCAGCAAGCAGCAGCAGATTCTTTGGCAAGTGACAAAGTCATAAAAGTAGGTTATTATCAATTAGTAATATTTGGGTGCAACACATATTACTTAACACTTTTACTATTTATTTTATACAGGTATCTGGTAGCGCGTTTGGAATCAGCTTAAGGTGCACAGTCTCAAGGGATAGTAATGAACAATTCATGTCCGTTAGGATGGTGCATATTGCGAGCCATAGACGAATGCACTGTTTCCGCTCCATATTCTACACCTTATGTGCCCTATGATGCATATGTTGCTGCGTTATGGATCATATAGCGAACCTATGGTGCTCTCCTGTACAAAAAGTGATCTTGAGCGAAACGATCGCAACAACTAGTGCATGCATATACATGCCTCACGGTGTATGCAATCTTTGCAAACAAGACTGCAACTCCAAAAACAAATTTTCATGTCGCATACTTACTCCTCTTAAAATAATGTTTTTTTCTTATTTTTTATGCGTCCCACATAATACAATTGCTACTTAATATGTTTTCGGATTGTGGATGCAAATATAGAGCTTTTGGATTTTAAGTTCGGTATATTTTTCATGAGTTCATGTATCGTAATAATATTATTCATTTTTCGTACAGCTCACCAAACGGACACCACTGAACTAATACTACTAACAAACCAAAATGAATTCTTCATAATTCAATTTAACCAAAACCTATGCTACTATTTAGAACTATACTAACTATACTATACTAATTGAAAAAAATATATGGCAAAAAACTACATATCTACTATTTACAAATTCAAATCAAAGTTCAGATCTTCGCGATCTTGAAGACCTTCAAGATCTACTACATTCAGGTGAGGTTCTTCGTTTTTGGCTTCTTAGTTCTCAGGAACGCGTGCGCCGGCGTAGTGCAATTTTAAAATAAATTACATTTTGATGAAACCTTCCTTCACTACCATGTGGTCAGTGCTTCCAACTTTTGCCATCAGTGACACAATATTTGGATAATTTTTGAGCGGTATATTTCCGTTCTTGGCTGTTCACCTACAGGAAGGCATGAACGCCTTTGAAAAAAGCAGTTTGCCCTTGCTTGGTTCAACCGTTTCATCGAATACGGCGACATCACCTCACATTTGAGCCACGACACACAGTGCCGCATATATTCCTCAGCCAACTTTCGCTCCATGTTGTCGAGTTCGTCCTTCGTCGGCACACACCGCTGCTCTGATCTGGTTCACAACCACATCCGTCATCAACACTGTCTTACGGATGACGGGGATCTCCTTATTTAGAGTTGCGCTGTGTGCCTGGAGGTTGTTTTCGACATCGTCAAACCGTCGTTTTACGTATGCAAATAGGTCCGCTATTTGCTGCCGCACATCAGTCGAAGGATCGACACCAGGATAGTCAGTGGCGGTGACTGTGGCTCGGGGTGGAGTAGAGACGGGATCTGCGTGATTGGAAGCCGTACCCGAATGAGTAACGGTCGACCGGAGAGGAGTAGCTGCCTTCGAACGTCGAAGTAACACCGACCGGTTCTTGCTGGTGGATGGGACAGGTGATACCGCATGAACCTGCTGGTTATCGTACCGGACTGGCGAAGCGACCGCTGATGCCCGCCTGATTGGCGATGGCACTTCGCTGAATCGCCGATGCAACGGTGGCACTTCGTTGTGCCACAGATGCAACGATGGTACTTCACTGTGCCCACAAAGGGCCCGTGGCACTACGCTGCACCGCCGGTGTAGCGGTAGCACTACGCTGCACTGTCGATGCAATGGTGGCACTCCGCCAGTGTTGTAAACTGTATTCATTTTTTTGTGGCTTTCGCAGTAGGCTGCTGGTCAAAATCATTCCTAGCTCATGATTTTCCTTGTTGCCATGACACGACTGTCGAAAACCGACATTCATTTGTGTAGTTACCTTCAGTGTCTTTGCGATGACATGACTGTAAAAAAAATGTAGTTTGAATGTCAATTGATTTTTTTTTTCTTAACGAATTGCTTATATGTGTCTTGCATTATTTTGTGAAGTTATTCTAACCGTAGCAATAGACGATGCGCAATCTAAGATTGCGCATGTATTAATCTGTCAAACGGATTGGTTTGATATATTTATCTGTCAAAAAAAATTATATATCTCGAACATATAATCTTGAAAATTTATGCGCAATCTTGGCGCAATCTGAAATTGTATGGAAATGACGTTTATAGCTCAGGGTTGGCTACGCGAAATGACATATGTTTTGATTAAACGAATGTATGCGCAATCTGAGATTGCGCATCGTGTATTAATACGGTAATGAAAAGTATTACCAGTTCCTATTGTTTGACTTTTAGGTTGATTGTTTGACAAAATTATAAAATATGATTTACATTTTTTTTATTCAGGAATGATGATATACAGTTATTTTATATAATTTTTGTTCTCAAGTTACTGGGTTTATTTCAACAGACTGTAATCGATAACGGAAGTTGTCTACAATCTGCCATCTTCGGTTATATTTTTGCAGACTTCTACATCATGGGAGGTGACTTTTTAACAGGTTTGTCTGTTAAATTAACATAAAATAGGGTAAGTGTACCAATTGTGGCTATAATTTGTCGTCGATATACCGATTTTACTGCGGTAAAAATAATTTATGAGCTGCTTTGCAAAAAGCTGATCATTTTCTGGAAGCCTTAAATGTGTAGAACATGTGGATATTTTTTATTTTGACTCACTGTTCATAAAAATCGGGAAAAAATTAAATAACAATTGCACCTTTTGGTACCCATTATGGCTATAGTGTTCCTAGCAATTCGCCATAAGGGTTTCTATGATGGATATAAACCATAAATCTTAAATCTTATGATGAAAATGATTTTTCCTACTATTATCAAACCATGACAAAATTAGAAATTTAGCACAATTTCAGTTGAATTTGATCGCAAATAAGAAAAAATGTTGTTTTTCCATTTTATAACCCATTACATTTTTTATTCAAGATCAGAAGATTTTTTTTAGTGGCAAGTAGGTAGTCTTAATTCTATACACAAGATCAAAATAATCATAATCTATAATCTATGTAGAAGTCAAATTAATTAATTGCTAATCATAACTAGTTCCGGTTTTCGTTTTGCTTTGATTTTTTTTTTTTTGGTTTTCCTCCTTTCTTATGTTTTTCGCGCTTCTCCAATCTTGTCCGTTTTGCTTCTTCTCGTTTTTCTTTGGCTTCTCGGTGTTCTTCAGCCTTTCTTTGCCTTAGTTGCTCCTCTTACTCTTTTTGTACTTTTTTCTGTTGGATTGCCTCCGTACGTTCTCCAGCCGTTAGTACGGGGTGAAAATTTGTTTTGTACTTCCGATGTAATACTTACGGTTGTAATACTACGACGCGGCGTTGGCGGTAGAGTTAATACCTCGGGCAGGCTAAGTGTAGTATTATGATCGTCCAAGATGTCTAACTCCACTGTAATTCTTGGGAAAATGTTCTATAGTTCGTTTGGCAAAATTTATTTTACAAACGTCAGTTTTTTTTACTTACTGTTGGGGACTGCGCTGCCCCAACGTGGGAAGAGAAGAAAACTGTGGAGGGTTGTAAGGCCTCCACCTCGCGGAGAACACCCGGTGAAAAAAGAGCTGAAGCCCACTAGCTTCAGTCTGGAGGAAGACCGATTTTCTTTCTGCCTAACACGAGGAATTGATACACTCGGAGTACCAAAACAGGACTGCTTGTGTTCATTTGCACGTCTGTCTGTTTCGCAAGTTCTAAACCAACAACAACTCTCTCAGCGCTGGCTCGCGCTTTTAACCGTTCGCGCATGGGAGAGAATCGTAAGAAATTCATATGTGTGGGTGTGAGAGAATAAATTCGATCGCGCACGAGAATAATGCAAAAACGTTAACGTTAAGAATTCTAGAACTTCTCTCTCTTTCTTCTGCTGCGTGTTTCACACGCGCTGCAACTAGTTCACTGTCGGAGCGAACCGTTTGGGCGCGAACACTTACCATGCTCGAAATCCTTAGGCTGCTCTAACATAATATTGCCAGTTCGTGGTTCATCGAAAAGATATTCATCCAAAGGCAATATATTTGGCAACATTTCAGTGTCTTGAATGTGAACAGTTTCACATTTGCTTACATCGATGTCCGTAGAATTGGTCTCAAAGCTATTCATTGGAGATCTTTGTTGATCGAATACAACATGAGGACGAACACGAAAAAAAATCGAATGACACGTTCTTCACGAGACAAGAGGTTCACGTCTCCTTTCGATTTTAGATCTCATATCAACACCAATCAGGTCGTATGCCTCAATTATACGTTCCAAGCTTATTGTGACGTTTTCCTCACCGCTATCTTCCTGTCTAGCTGTGCTATTTGGCTCCATAATTGATGTACGAAGAGCTTCGCAAGAGTCATCAACTTCAGACTGTTCAACTTTAAAAGCAGCTGCTGTCTTGGCGATGCACTTGGAATAGTCTACCGCAGGGGTCTCCAAACTACGGCCCGCGGGCCGCATGCGGCCTTCGAGAGCCTATAATGCGGCCCGCGGTGATGTTGCCAAGGATAATGTAAATATCATATTAGTTTTACAATTTTCATCACATTTTTTATTTTTACTAGACCAAGCCAAAAATATAGTTACTATAAAAGAAAAGTGCAGAATTTTAAAATGTTCATAAAGTATTTTCATATGAAAACGTGATTTAAACGGTATCATTACCAAAAGTAACGTCAAAATGGCCCTCAACAACGTTATTTACAAAGCAATGCGGCCCGCGAATTGAAAAGTTTGGAGACCCCTGGTCTACCGCATTAGCATCAAATGGATGCAATCCGCATGCCCGAAAACCATTGATAATCGATGGCTTCTTAATTCCTTTTTCCATAGCCTCACATAAAACTGGCTCAAAGTGCAAGATGTTAAGAGCACAACCTTGATTTTTCAATCTCCTTCTACTACACGCTTCCATTTGTTTTTTAATGGCTTAAATATAGCCACGTATGTGTGCTGTCTAATATGTGTGGTATTAGGATATAGGCATATCAATATTATGCCCAGTGATGTGCAGAGATCGGCTACTTCTAGTGCATTGTGCGATGCATGGCCATCAACAAATAATATTATAGGCAATTTCACCCCTTGGTTGATGACAAAAGGGTGAAATATTTTATGAATAATTCCTTTAAAATTAGGGGAATCCATCCAACCGCGTTCGCTTTAACCAATACCCCATTCGGAAGGAACTTTGCACTACCTCTTGCCGCAAACGTTTACCTGACAGTATCACATGTGGATGTACAATAATGCCATTTGCTCCGAATGCAAACATAACTGTTACATTATGTTTGGCGGCAGCTTGCTCTGCTTCGTAAACATTGCGGGAACCAGTACAAGCATTAACCTCTTTTGATTTTGGATGAAGGAAAAATGAGGTTTCGTCTGCGTTAAAAAATCTATCTGGATCATTCAATATTTCTCGCATTCCATTCTGAGTTAGCCAACCATCTATCAAATTAAACCATCCGCGGATATCTTTCTCACTAACTCGACTACTAGCACTAGACAAAGCTTCGGGCATACGGAAGGAAAAACTGTTGTTGCGCCGCATAAAGCCGCGTAACCATTTGCAACCTGAAGTGAGGAGATATTGTGAATTATTGGTGTTGGAAACTGTTGTAAGGTTTCCAACAGACTGTCAGCTGAGGCGATGTTTGTGTGTGCGCAAGCAGTTAAAAAGGCAGAAAAACCGCGGAAACGATCAATTGCGATAAAAACACCCAAGAGCGAAGATAACAGAGAATAAAGAAAAAAACTAATTTTTTGGTGCACCCTCAGTGCTTACCTAACAAATTTACCAGTTAGAGCGCCAGTTTCTAACAATTGGTATTTAAACACAGACTCATACGCTTCTTACCCGGTTTGTTGTTACGAAAAGGAGTCACTCGATCTGGATTAACTTCTAGAAATTATTTTCACTTAAATAGCAAAACTCTTCGGGTGACTGGAAATCTACGATCCTGCATTTCGTTCAACCAGTCAGCAATGCGTTGTTCCTCATCTGCTGATAGTACAGACTGTGGACCCGGTTTAAACTTATTTCTCCAATTACCACTTATTCTGTAACGGCTGGTGGACATTGGGATACCAAATTCCTTACAGGCAGCGTACAATGTTTTACCGGCATGAATAGACTTAATACAGTCGCTAATCGCATCTTCGGTGTACGTACAAATTACGTGACGGAGCCATTCTAAAAAAAACAACACATTAGATTGAAAAGAAAACGTTTGTTCAATTAAACTCTACATACCTGGTTATTGTTTAGCAAATTATACAAATTTTACGGAAAACCGACACAAACAAAGAAATTGCAACACTCGTTAGCTAGCACTCTGACCAAACTGACAGTATTGAAAAATGCATTCATAGCATGCTGCGATAATTGGTAAATGATTAAATGAAATGTCAGAAAAATTTGAAGTGGAGTGATTAAATAACTAATATTTTGTACCATGATGTTGTTTTATCGAAGAAATACTGGTCTCTAATACTAAATATTTCTTATTACTTACCGGTATTCCCCTTTGCAAAATGGTAAGAGATGTCAAACATCTTGGCAACACATTTTAAAAGGGTGATATTTAACAAACGGAAGTGGCCAGCATGGAACTAATTAAGCACAAATGTTTTAAAATAATCATATTTGAAATAAAAATACTACCGTGATTTCAAAATGCAAATTGACTGTTTTAGAGCCAAAATATTGTTCATTATAGCCATAATTGGTGACATAGCCTCAATTGGTACACTTACCCTAGTATACCACCGTCAACACCTGCGCTCCATGGTATGATGCTAAGTCTATGATAGGTAAACAAATGCTAGAATAACCTGGCATTCATAAGCAGATTTTCCTTCTTTTTTTGCTCTTAGTTAATTCTTGGCTGATTAAGAATAATTCATATTAAGCAATACGACCTTTTCGGACAGTTACTCCTGAGTAAAAAAATCATGCATTTTTCTGATAATTTGATGTACAGTAGGTGACGGCTAACTGAGAGGTAAACAAGCTCCAGTTAACGAACAATGGGCCTCATCGCGAACGAAAGTCGATAAAATTTATCCGATCGGTTAATTTGCTCGAATCCACCGGTGGAATTTATTTTCCACCGGTGGATAATTTTCTCCACCGGTGGATAATTTCTCCACCGGTGGATAACTCTTTCCGATTCGAGTAGCCATTGATTTTGCCTATCTGTCAATCACACTTTTGTTTACATTTAGAGGTGTTGTTTTGCGGAATGAATAAAATAGTAAATTTTGCTTATTTACGGACCATCTAGTGAAGAATCCACACCAGGCCTTAGACAGTACTGACTGTAGGCCTATTCAAACAATCCGGGTAAAGTGTAAAACGGGTTGTAGGCTGAACAAGTCTAGTTGAAACAAAATCGTATGAACTGGAGGACGAGGTTTGAATCCTTTCTGAGCTTGCCACCTTCACTGACGCTTGTCCTGTGCCATATACCATGTGCGTCCATCAACTCCAGCCACCGCGAACGTTGGATCCGTGAACGTCCGTATTTTACGCCCTCGTGCAAAAATATATTGAAACAACGCGGTACACTTATTCCGTGCAATAAGGAGTGTCCGAAACCGCTCACGGTCTCTCGCCCTCGCCAGTCCATTATCCTGGCCTTAATGACTGACGCCTCCAAGTCATTTGGCCACTTAAATTTAAACCTACTACGCCCTCTCCGCAATTGCGGATTTAACCGTAAGCGGACTGATTGGCCGCAGGAGGCTCCGTGGATATAAAGTCCAGCATATATGGTGTGTACAGTAGTCTCATCGTGGACCTCCATGAACGATAGAGGCTCCATGGACGAAGAGACTCAAAGACTACAGGGGCCCATATATGAGGGATTCCGACCAATACCCCCCACTCCCCCAAGAAAAAAATTAAAGTGTATTTGATTCAAAGCCAAGAGATGAAATCTCCCCCCACCCCCTCTCCCTGCACAACACCTGGGACGATCGTTTCCATGCCTTGAACAAGGACCGTCCACTGAAGACTGGCGAGCTTGATACGACAATGAGTGTGCTTCCACACGTACGATGATGATTGCGTCAGATTTGATAAAAATAAAATAACTACGTTAAAATTGTAATGTATGTGATTCAGAAGAGAAGCTATTCAAGTGTACATATTCGTTTAAATGGATGAACAAAAAAATTCATTGGGTGACACGTTTGTCACGAGGCGTGGAACATAGCGATGTGTGTGTCAATCCGAACACTCCCGGGCTGTACCCTTCCATAAGCGACCCTGAGTTTTTGGGGATAGTCCGGAAGGTACAAGTAGACACAACACCTTCGATAGGTGCAAAACAACGCAAACGATTCCAACCGGAACTCGCCGCTCCAACGGATATGAGTTGCATATAATGTTTTGTACCTAGTATACTACTGGTCTTCTCAATCTCGTTGCATTTACGTGTCGGAACCGATTCTAACATGCCATAAGGCCATAACAAAAGGTTGGATAAAAGAGAAGGATTAGCAGAAAAGGATTTCTTTTGTTGGTTTCTTATTTCTTAGCTTGAACTATAAAAACTAGATACCTGTTATAAACCTAAATTTATGTGTTTTGATTATTTATTTTAAAAAACAGGTAAATTTATATTTTCTAAAAAATAATATTTTAGCTAAATCGAGTGATAAAACATCTTAAATAATTCAAACAGCGATAAAACATCCTTTTTGCGAGCTGTGAAACATGGTTTTTAATATTATTTAGTTTTCCACTGTTATATCAACTGGGGTGGAGCAGTAGATATGGCTATCCGACTGAAATGGTTTTTTTATATGAAGTTTTCAACTGCATATCCCACTGCTCGACTTTTTAACCACGTTGCTATGGCGGCAAACACCATTCCACTCCACTGCCAAACTGATCGGTTAGCGAAGATTCTGATTGAGAAAACGCAATTGGATAACATTGGAATTTTGCTAACCGATCGGCTAAATTATCCACTCCGTTATCGACTTTCGTTCGCGATGAGGCCCAATGTTCGCTAACTGGAGTGACGTTTCTATGGATTGATTGTTTTGATCGGTGTTGACTGGAATAAACATACCAAACTTTTTTTTCATTTATATAGATATAAAGTAGGGTAAATGTACCAATAGTGGTGCAATTTGTAGTGGTGCCGATGTGTTTTAATGGATTTAAAGTGTTAGGAAGGACAATTTCTGAATATTTTAACACATACCAATTGGAATATGTTTTATTTACGCAACCACAACCATTTTTATCATGAAATACATCAAATTTACGAAAAAATACATATTTTTGTGACTGCTTCGTTGTACCTATAATGGTGGTATGGTTCCTATAGTCGTCGTATTGTGTTCCTATAGTGGTGGTAAACAAAGATGCATCAAAAACGGTGTATAATGTCAATTAAACTTAGTTTCGAAGCTGTTTTCGTATGAATAGCAAGGCTTACTGCCATAATATAGGTTTCTTGCGTAATTTGATCGTAAAAAAATTTATAAATTTGATCGATGAAACTATTGACAAAAGTACTGCATCACACCTGTCGTCGACCTACACCCGGAAGAGTGTGATTGATTTGAAGTCAATTTTTATTCAGCCATATAAGCGAATTTTGGCCTGTTTTTTGGTAAATTACCTACATAAAACTCATTTCTGTTGCTTATTTTAGTGAAAACAGTACGACATATCAAAAATATCCTCGAAAAAATCTAAAACGACCTGTTTTTATTGATTTTATAACTATCACCACTATAGGAACATGCCTGTTTTGTGTACCTATAATGGCACTATGGTGAAAAACACTTAAAAATGCATAAATATGGTCAAAAGGCAAATAATTTTAGTAAAACAATAACATTTCATAACAGTTATGTTGAAAAACTACTAATTGCGTGGTTATGAAGTCATTTAGAACGTTAACAGAAAAATGAGTTTCGTTATGAAATCCTAAGGATTTTGAAAAAATGTTGACTCATTTCACAAAATAATGGATTTTTCGGTCACTAAGTAACGGAATGGCCCCATTTAAATTTTAAACCCTTTGTAAAAGGCTAGAGAACATTTCACACTAACGTAAATAACTTAATTACTTGTAATTTGCCGTATGAACCGCATTTTAGTGCAATACCACCACTATTGGTACTACCACCACTATAGGTACATTTACCCTATAGTAATTCATGTAATAACATAAACTAATAGCAAACGTAGGCAAGAGACCCTAAATTTGTTTGAAAAATTTACATTTGCGACAAATTTTTCTTCATTAGATTCCGGATGTTTCATGTTTTAACGTTTAAGTGTTCGTTAACTGAGAATCACTCCAGTTAGCGAACCTCCAGTTAAAAAGCACTCCAGTTAAAACACATCCAGTTAGCGGTCAACTACTGTATTGTAAATAGTTCACAGCCATGATACGGATATATATGTACAATTATATTTAAAGCTATCTTAAACCTAACTACAGATCTCCCTCGTTCCATTTGTAAAGATTTGGGAGAATCTTTCAAACAACTTCCTATTTAACTTAATTAATAAAATATTTTCTAGATTTTCATCATTCATATTGGTTCTTTTGTCCGAAAGTATTAAACCTAGAGCACTAAAAGCCCGCTCCACTGAAACTTGGTTTGACGGAACAGCCAGAAGCAAAGTAGCTACTTCAAAAAGCTCGGGGTGTGTAGTTTTTCTGGATAGCCAATGACACCAAACGTCAAACGACGAGTTCTGATGGTTTTCCAAATCCAAAAAAATTTGTTCACGAATAAATCTGTTTCTAGCAGATGTTTGTGCATGTGATTCAAAGTACAAAGTAGTGAAAAATATGTCGAAATCGCTCGGACAATTACCCACTGCATCGTTGCCAGAGCAAGACGGTAAAGGAGCTGGCTGGACATTAGCATTTAATGGCCGGATGCGTTCGGAAGTTGCGAGAATAAAACTCTAGAATTGAAAAAATATATTGAAAATTTTAATTACTTAAATTATCAAAAAAGTGATACTTACACGAAGGAGGAATCCTTTTCTTCCGAAGTATGAAATCTGAAATTCAAGTAATTGAATCTAGGATCTATTGACATTGCAGCTTTGAAAACAATATTTTCTTTTAAGATTTCAAGTAGTTTTTTAAGGGCTTGTGTTAGTGCCTGTGTGAAACGATTCTCTTGAATAGCATTTATCTTAATAACAGTTGTCATCCATGTTAAATAAAATTGATTGAGCGGAGTATGTTTTGCTTGTATTTTATTGGTAGCTATATATACAGGCTCAAACGCGGCAATATACTCTTTTTTAAATTGCCATTACTCCGTAAGATCTGAAAATATTATGAACTTTTTGACTATCACTGAATAAAATACTAAATATTTTTTTACTTTACATACCTAGTTCTGAATGCTGAAGCCCCAATTCTTTAAAAAGTTTTTCATGTTTGTTAAAATAGTTCAGCATTTCAAAAACACCTCCCCATCTTGTTTTAGAGTACGGCGGTGGGAGAGACTCTTCATTAAAAACCGACTTGTACGCAATTTTTCTACAATTGTTTGCTACTGAAGTACATTTTTGTATTTCAGTATCAAATGGTCTTATAACATCTGCAACTGAGAGTTACATAGTATGTACCGCACACCTTACTAATGTAATCTTACTAATGTATCGTAAGACAGAACTCCTTTTCGACAGTTTCCATCCATTCGACTTGTTCGATAGGAACCACGAAGGTGTCGTCGTCCTCAGGATGATCATATGATTCTTGAAGCTCAGATCGTAACTGATTTACAGTGGCCATCATATTTGTCCCATTATCACACGTTACCGTGAAAATTTGAGTCAGGGAAAATTTGTACATTGCAAGGATTTCTAATATTTTTGTCTTGAGATATTTTCCGGTGTGCCTTGTGTTGAGTTCGACCATTAATATCGAAACATTTTTTTGTAAATATTATTAAGACAAAACCTAGGCAAACTGATTATATCAGATTAAAGAACCAAATTTTATATGACTTTATCTATTAAAAAAAGAGTTATCATACTTGTTTCAAATAAAAAAATAAATTAGTGAAATATGTTACCGATGGTATAAATTGCTATGTCCTTCTATTCCACATCATACAACTGAATATTCACTCCTAAAATATGTCTGCCAAGCCTTGTTACACTGTATATTTTCAGGGAGACGAGTTTTTCTTTAACAATATAAGATATTTCCGTTCGAATTTTACGTGCGGCAGCTCCTAAATGGCAAACTAGATTGGGACGATGCAATTGAATTTTCAGTGCCTCGCAAATGGGTTGCAGTGCAGTGCAGTGCAGTGTGTGTGTGTGTGTGAAGAATTCAGTATGAGCGATGTGGAAAATGGTAAGACTATATTTGCGAACCAGCGTTATTTGTTTTGTAGTAGATAATGTTTGTTCATAGCAACATAATTACATTACTTGTTTAAAATGTGCCGTGTTTCTTGATTTTAAATCAGTATTACAACGTGTTTATAATGCAAATGGCTGATTTCAATGTTTACGTTTATGTCAGAGACTATGTGTGTATGTAATAAGAGTGCGGCGTCCCGGTATTTTTAGTGATTCAATTTGTACTTTGTAGGAAATATTTTAGCTTAATTCACAGTGTAAATCTCTGTAATTATAATTGAATTGTGTGTTGTAAAAAAAAACAATAACTAAAACAACATTGTAAAAAAAGCGGGCGAACATCCTTTTGGCCAAGTTTTTTTTTCGGCCATTTAGTGTTAAGTGTTTCACATGCCACTTTTAAGGCCAATGATTGTGGCTATATTTTGCGAGCCAAAAAACCAGATTCCCTCGAACAATACGTTCGACCATTGCTGGATGAACTAAATGGTCTTATCGATAATGGCATTATGTTAGGGTGTCTTCCGACTAAGGTGTGCATCAAAGTGCGTCCTTTTGTGGCTGATTCCCCAGCACGTTCATTTATTAACCTTTAAGTTGGCAACCGGATACCCGGGTATTTTTTTTTTAACTTTAAACTGAAGTAACTTTTGATTCATTGCTTTTATTGACCTGAAATTTTCCGTAGCCTCCCTTTAAATTTCTGATTTTTTGGTGCATAAATTGTAATTTTAAACAGTCTGTAAGTATTTTATTTTGATTTTTTTTTAAACTTTACCACGTAAGTTGGCAACCAGCATACCCGGGTATTCCACATACTTTGTATGGAGAATGACGTTTCTCTTCTTCCTCTTTTCGTATTGTGCTTATTTTCGATTCAAATTCAAGCGATTCCAAATTTCAATTTGACCGTTAAATTTATAATAAAATGAAAAAACTTAACGAATAAATGAAATAGAAGAGAATGTATGGTCGAGATTACTTGCTTACAGCATTAAAATATAGAAAGCATTGTTTTCCCATGAAAACCGTTAATTTTTTACGTCAAAACGTGTGGAATACCCGGGTATGTCGGTTGCCAACTTACGTATGTTAATCTGGTTGCCAACTCTTCGGTTAAAGGTAATTACAAACAGTCTATGATTTATCCAATGATGTTGATGAACTTATTTCTTAGGTGTGGTATCACACACAAAAAAAGCATGGCTATCTGAAATGTACCGTTGTTGGATACCATCATCCAATATCACAAACGACTTGCTTTCCGGGAACCAATTCTCCATTGCGTACTGACATAGATTTTCGTAATGATGTGTATAAAGAACACCAAAATAAAAAAAACCACATTGCTGGATAAAAAAAACGATATAATTTAGAGACCTACAGTTTGTGGGGAGCGATTAAGTGGTTGACTATAGAGGCTATATCATTGGGTTTGATAAGCATAGAATTGCCATCGGAGATCCATCGCAAGCTACGCAAGTTGGATGATTTAAAATTTTGGAAAGCTTCTGAGTACAGTTATTTCCTTCATTATGCTGCCCCTGTCAATTTAAGAGGCAGGATAAGTCAAGATGAATATAACCACCACATGCTTTTTATATGCGCAGTTAAATTTCTTTCCTCTTACACATACAAAAGTTATTGGAAAACTGCGGGTCAATTACTTGAACGATTTGTTGTCGACTATGACAAAATTACGGGGAAGGGTACGTTACTAGTAACGTTTATAATTTGCTACATGTTACAGTAGAGGTTGAGAAATTTGGTCCACTCTATTGGTTAGGATTCATTCATAATTTGAATTAACGGAGTGAGGAACTACCGTTGTGCGGGTTTTTGTTAGTTGGGAACGGATAGGATTGTGTCCGTCAGGAACGACAGGTTCAAGAGAAGGGTATATAAGAAGTCTGAATTTTGTATCGTCCTCTTTTTGCACTGCAATTTCGCTCAAATAAAAACACAACCTAGGAAAACAGACCCAATCTTTTGGTCCCAACACTATACATTATCTGCTTATATTTTTTAAAATGCCCTTCAATTACTGAAGAACATGTTAAGAAGTGGTTGGAAAAATTTGGAACAAGTGATAAACCGGCTGTCCGAGTTAGATAATTTGATTGTTCCAGAACCATTCAAGTGTTTTTTGTCGCGTCGAATACCACGAAATTAACATCACACTCCATATGAAGCCATTAAGCAATTATGTGTTGAAGAAAAGTAATGGCTTCTTACCACAGAAATAGAAGTTATTCAATTTTTGTCGGCATCGATGATATCTTCTACAGAGCGCATTACTGGCAAAAAGCTGAATTGCAAAAAAATAGAATCCTACAGGTTTCCACTCTCTTCAACACACCTATTCACGTTCGAGTTTAACGTTAATAACGCATCAACTACCATTGTCGAGTTAAGCCCTTCCAATGTTTTTTGTAAATTTGTGGCGATTTCTCTGGGTGCTACAGGAGGAATGTATTTTACCCCTTTGATACACACTCTCCCTAATGAAGACAACACGCAATGAAAGGTATAAAAAATAATAACTAAACGGTTCTTATCGTTTATCAATAGTTTACTTGTGAACGATAGCTCATAAACTACTGTGATATTTTTGTGGTTTCCAAAAGTATGTTGCCGAGTCGACTGTCTGATTGCTACTATTCCTTTTATATTTTCGTCATAACCCTGACAGTCCTGCTAACACTAATACTAACGTAATCCTATGTACCCTTTTTCCTATAATCTTACAATCTATAAATTTGCAGCCATTTAGGCGCCAACAACTTGTATCTGTTTTTATTTCGTTTTCCAGCAAAACAGTGCACTGCATTCAAAATATTTCATTTTTATCCTTTGACTCTAAACGAAGCTAACATTAATTTACTGGCTGGACCAATAACACTAAAAACAGCCGAAATAGTCTGAAATAAAATAGCCTTCTTTGTAAATAAAATAACCATTCCTTATTTACTCACAGTCAATTACCGCTACATGTTATTCCTATTTTAGAACGGGGAGCAGTCTTTTTAGCTCCGTTTAATGTTTTCCTTCGCTTAGCATGTTGATTTTTTTTGCTGAAAAAGTTTTGAAGCTCTTCTTCAAGATGTCCTAGCTCTTTAAAAAGCGTTAAAACATTTAAGAATTTCTTAATTGGATTTTTTTTACTTCGCCACCCGCTGCCGCTCGAAGTACATTAGCAAACAAATCATTTGAAAAAAATATATCGATTGCGCGATGGACAATGTAATGTACGCAAATATCACCGGTTTTACGCAAAACAAAGGTCAAAATATTACTCCTAAACTCGTCATCGATTCCTAACAGAATATCAAATTCCTCCAATTCTGTGCCGGTGTTCAGTGAACTGAAATGGAACAGTCGTTCCCGATTTTCGGTATTAGGGCCGATGATCCTCGATTGGATAGAATGTTCAAAAATTTCTCTTAAGTTTTTAATCTCACGAAACCACATTCTATTATGTACAGGAGTACGCGTTTTCGATGGAGAGGAGGGCTTCACAGATAATGGGGGCTCTGATATTTATCGTTCATTTTCGTCCTTTCTTCTTCTTATTTTGGCACAACAACTGCTGCCGGTCAAGACCTGCCTGTACCCATTAGTGAAAGTGGGCTTGACTTTCAGTGACTTATTGTTACCGTAGCAGGATAGTCAGTACTGGGTATGGGGACACGGTCTATTCGGGGTTTGAACCCATGACGGGCATGTTGTTAAGTCGTTCGAGTTGACGACTGTACCACCAGACCGGCCCTTATTACATATACATAAATTCAACACAAATTTTCTGATTCAATTTAGTTCTAACGTTTAACGTTGTTGTTACATTTGTAACCGTGCCGACGAACCGCGTGATTATACGAATTAGGTAAAAAAAACGGCTGTCATACCAGATAGGTAAACAAACGGCTGTCAGGGTTGTGTTGAGGTTAGGATCTTGTGCGCCAAAGTGACAGTCGACATTCTCGAAGATCGGGGAAAAAGGGCAATGATCGCGATGTAGCGATGGCCCGACGGCCATCGCGGGAAAAAAGTTATAAGAGGAACGCGCGTAGGTCACGTTAGCTCTCTATGTTTTATACCGTGCAAGGAATACCGCGTTTTTTAAAACCCCGCTTAAAGCTTGTGAAGATTTGTGAATAAACGAATTGTAAAATAGCATAAGTACAATCGCGTCGTTATTGAAACGGTATTTACGGTTGTCGAGGAGCCGACAAGTTGCGTTCGCAACATTTGTATTATTGTGAATGCGAGGGATGGATGAAATAATCAATAAGGCGATGAATAAACAAAAACACGAGGAATGAAGCACGTTGAACGATCTTTTCCATATCGCAATTTTAATTTGAAGAAATCAACAACGTCTTCTTCAGTTGCCTGTTTCAATGAATTGCTACAAATGGATCTGAAAAGTTTTAAAAGGATTTGTATATGAATATAAATGAATTTTAAGGTTACTTATCAGGTCGCCTCTCCAGTTACATGTTACGTGAATCATTCATCCTGTTTTTTATATTATCTTTCATCATGTTTTGATCCTACCACCGATAAATTTTAACTTTGTTATCTTCGTGTGATCCTATTCTTTGGTTGAAATCATCATTCTTCTTATTTTCTAGTTTCCTAAACTCCTCATGGAGGTTCGTTTTTACTCCTTTTGTTATTTGTTATTTGTTATTTAATAATTAAAATTCAAAGGTACGCGAGTGCCCCATTTGAAGCGAATTCGTTTACATATCATGGTCACGTTTCGATCATCCATTTGTCACGCTCAGTCTTAAGTAAAATAATTAACACATAACAGGTCGCACGACATCAATACTATTTAGCAATGCGGTGGACATGTCAGGTTGATGACGATCACAAATGACATTAAACTTACGGTACATACGAATAAACGGATCAGAGGAGCCAAAGCGAGTGCGGCGTTCCTCCACGTCAAGTAGCGATCTAGCTCGGAGCGATCTCGGCGGGATTTTCCTTCACAAACTGCACTGCTTAGCTTCTCAATATACACAAGTAGTTGGAAAATGTTTTCCAATTATTTAGTTATCTTATCTTGAAATAGATTTTGGCTTTCTTTGACCTCTAAAATTTCTAATATTTGTTTTCGAAATTTGCTAAGGATAGAGTTTTATGTTTCTTGAATTTTCCTCAACATTTCCATTATTTCGTTTGATGCAGTACACGATGTATCACTTGCTTCACTAGCTCTTGCTTGTCCTTGCTGCTCTTCCTCATAGGAGATTAATTCATCCATAAAATCATATATTAATGAAATAATTTTACTCACCTTCACATCGCAGGAGTTTAAGATATTATATTAATTTTGCAAAAGCGCTCAAGTTCACACCCCGTTAACACACCTGCACAATTTTTCAGTTTGACATTGTGTGTGTTTTTGTTCGTCCTCTGCTTTTGTACCGCTCTATACAGGATAGTAAGCAAGTAACCCAGGATGGCTGGAATACCAAGACGGTCGTATATAGTTCGATTCGATCGAGTAATGATGTGATGCTATAAAACCACCGACAAACCGACGTGACACTGGCGTTACAAAAGTGTCCCACACAAAAGTACTGTCATTTGCAATGAAGGCGATCACTTCTGTCAAAATGAGCTCTGTTCACTGCTGCTTCGATGTAAACAACTTTTCTAAATACAAATTGCGAAGGAAGTTTGAGGCAAGGTTTTGTGAAAGTAATTGGACAAAACACACAGGAAAATCATTTTATAAGATTTCAAATCAATGCAAAAGATGTGAGAAGTACATAAAACAATACGCATTGGAATTTGCGAAGAAAAACAAAAAGGGGATTTAGCAGTTTCTTCTCTGTGTCAGTGTAGTAAGCGAATCATTATAGAGATGGCGCTAGTGTTTAACGTATTTTCATTTGAAATAAGGAGAAAACTTTTGAAGCTCATTTTGTTCGAAGTGTCACGTCGGTTTGTCGGTGCTTGTATGGCGTGCGAACCCTCGCGCGCCTTCGCAAAACGCTGTCAATTGCATGGCGGATAGTGTATAGCATGTGAAGCATTTCTTAGCAATTTTGCCCTCGAAACAAGACATTTGAACCTGGCAGCGCTGACCAAAACCTCCAGCACTTGACACAGGCAAGTTGGCGAAAAGTAGGTTGAAAATAAAAGCGCCTAGTTTGAAAATAAAATTGCTTCTAGATATTTTTTCTTTTCTAAGTTCTTTGTACAAGACCCAGCATTGATTCTCGCCAAACCCATAATATTAATAAATGAATGAACAGGCCATCTTCTTCTAGCCCTTTTCTCTGAGTACTTTTTACGTATACTTTTCATCCAGTGCTGCCAAACTTGCAGCAACATATCCGTCACTCGTTGACAGCAGGGATACCACCAATCACAACGTATTTTGCCCATGGGACAAAAATGTCCTATAAGGCGGGTCTAGGTTAGAAATGACTATTTTAGAAAATCATATACGATACACAATTTTTATGGACTCACTCAAAGATCGTTAAAAATAAACATAAGTCAGAAAATTTCAATGGGTTGTTACGACGGCAAGCGGCATAACACACCTTTTTCGAGTGCCATGGGCCAAAAAATTCCCATGGGTGGTTCTAGTATTAAAACCGCTTGTCCTCACAAGCTGCTTAAATATGCTGCTTAAACTATGTCAACGTGCGCCGACAATACGGCCGGGCTGTAATACTGGATCAAATAAATACCTAAATAAATTAGTTCACCGTTACTTTATTTTAAGTTATTCTGCTGAATAAGCATTAAGTTTAGAAGGGAAATTTCTTTACTGCTAGTTTCGACGCCTCAATCCTTCCCTATCATTGTTACTCAAGTCCTTTGCGATATTTTCCTGTTTTGTTATCAAGTTCTGTGCAAGGACTGTGTCTCCTTCTTCTATAGTTGATTCATAAGCTCTTCTTTCCATGTCTTCGTTTTCTTGCTCTTTCCACTTTTTGATTCGGTCTGGGTTCTAAATTTATTCTCTGATTACCGATTTTTAAATTTCCTTAATCTCTGGAATCTTTGATCTAATTGTTCGACCGTACAATAATTCTGCAGGTGTTTTCCCCGTGGAATTTGCCGTAGTACATCATTACATTTTCATGAAGGTCCTTTTTCCAATCGCGTTCTTATACTGAATTTACTTTTAAGCACCAAATTGTTTAGCAGCTCTTCCAACCTGTTTTCTCGTGGCCAATAAGATGTGGAATGGTTGATGCGGACATCATGTCTCTTGCTAAACTTTTCTAGTTCTGTGGCAACTTATTATTTTGCAATATAAAGTGATCATTTTAGGATACTCCAATCTCGTAAATATACCGTTTAGTCTAGATACTATTTTTTTTTGTTTATTCATGTCATTGCTTCGATTGCTTTATAGCGGCTCAAGTAAACAGTGATTACTAACAAATCAGTTCTGCACGGTATCGACCAAAAAAAAAACAACAATGCTAAATTGACCAACAGTCTTCAAGGAAATGCGCACTGAGTCATTGGTTCTGGTCTGCCTGGGGCTTCAACTTGCCGAATATCTTCACACATGGCCACACGTTTGGCCGCATCTTAAGATGGCGTTTCATGACCGACACGCCACGTATGTCTTTCATGTGCCAGGTCAAGCATTATGTTTCGCAGTGCGGTTAGCATTATTAGTTGATTTACCCTGACTATCAATTCTCCTATCAAAACTAACTGTTCTTTAACTGGCAGGTAAGCTTTTTGTTCCGAATCCGTTCGTATGACCGACTGTAATCACATTTTTAGCTTCTCTAGTATTTTACCCTTTAAGTACTCTTTTCTATTTCATGAACGTCTATAGCTGCTGATTATATTACCGCCTCACGAATAACTTGCTCTGTTCATCAATCGGTTCATCTCTCTTGTTGTTTATCAACAGCGGTTCTAACTTGACTGCTGCATTGTGGTGAAGTGAGAGAGAGAGAGGAACAGGTAGCGCAGGCGAATTAAAAACGAACAAAATATCGAGAGTAGGAAAGGTTCATCCTGAAGGAGCTTCGCGTGCAACGGATGAACCTGCGCAAGTTAAGTGGAATGACTGCAATCGGGTGTATGCCAGGTTTTAAAACGGACACGAAGACGAAAATCGACCTCGTTCTACCATCGCGCCTAGAGAAGCAACTTCAGTGATATTTTTTAAATAAAGTTTGGATTGCATTAAGAAAACTGAAGTTTTCATTTTTTTACTACGAGAAAGAAAGAGCTTGACGCAACACCTCTCGTTTTCCACCAGTCGTGTTAATGGACATGTGATGTTTCCTTTCCCTTGTGGTGTTCACTTCCGCAGCGACCTTTAAACGCTACGTTTTTGTGGCCTGCATTGCGCCTCAGCATTCGTACATCACGACGTTAGACGCGTGGCCACTAGGTGGCGCAATAGCTAGCCAGGAGATATGCCCTAGATAAGATCGATAGGATTAAACTAGATAAGATTAGAGTAGGATAAATAAGAGCATGACAGGCGGTAATCACGATGAAGATTATAATTATCTTGTTTCTCCGACCACCGTACAGGGTAGTTCGAAAATAAATCTTTGTTTCGGAATTCAACAATTGGTGATCAGTGAAAATTCGTGCTTAAAGGGTGTGTAACGTACAATCCCGCGAAAGTAGGAACGCGTGTGAATTAAAGCTTTATTCCCGCTTCGTTGAGACCCCCAAACAAATCGAAACATAGTTTTGCAGCACGCGCGTACCAAATCAACAGCTCGCCATCGCGAAATTTACCACGCGGTCTGAAGATCGAGGGGCCACAAAGCTACACCATGACCCAGGGCATATGCGATCAACCAAAAATCGCATTCTACAGCCCTCGATACTGAAGAAGTGCCGGGCTGCATCTGGCGCTCAAAACCATCGCAGTCTACGAGCAGCAGCAGTAAGCAACAGAGTAAAGTCCCGTGCCTCGTTACACCACGCCGGATGATCGGCCCACCCACGGCCATCATCGCACCATGGCCCTTGTAACGTCGTCACTCACACCAAACTGCCAACCTTACGTCTAGCACTGTAGCCCTCAGCGAGTCATTACTCGCCTCACCGCCCATCGCACGACATACCACGGCCCGCCCAGCTATCCTACATACGCTGCACAGAAGTAGCGAAGAAGGTGCATCAGTGTACTCAGATCGGCTGTAGAGCCGTTGAATTAGCACCGGACAGCAACGCCGCCCTACAGAAGGAGTTGCGATCGGCATCACAAGTCCAACGCCGATATCATGGTTTGTAGTACGCTGCTGGTACGCGGCCTCTACGAACGCAAAGAATCCTCCGGTGTCCGCGTTCCATTTATTAATTTTTTTTTCAACCATCTCTCTAAATATGTGGTAGTGAAATCACCGACAAACCGGCTTGACACCTGCGTTATAAAACTGTCCCACACAAAAGTATTGTCATTTGCAATGAAGGCGATCACTTCTGTCAAAATGAGCTCTGTTCGCGGCTGCTTAGATGAAAACAACTTTTCCAAGAACAAATGGCGGAGGAAATGTTAGGCAAAATTTTATGACAGTAATTGGACAAAATACCAATAAACATCATTTGATAGGTTTACAAACCAATGCAAATGATGTGAGAAGTGGATAAAATATTCCTCGTTGGAAATTGTGGAGAAACACAAAAAGTGGTTTTAGCTGTCGTTCCTATGTGTCAGTGTAGTAAGCGAATTATTGTAGAGATGACGCTAGTGTTTAACGCATTTTCATTTGAAATAAGGAGACAACTTTTGAAGCTTATTTTCAAGGTGTGTTTATTTAGAAGGTGAGTTGTTAGCGCATTTGCCTGGCATTGAGAATGGTTATGACAAATCGCATACAATTTTCTATACCCTCTCCAGCTCTTCCAGATTTTAATACTAGAGCTCCCAGTACTGTTATGTCAAGTCGTGAAATTTCAATTTGCTCTGAAGCACTTCACCTCCTAATATCCATACACCTTGCTCATTTTGTTCGAAGTGTCACGTCGGTTTGCCGGTGGTGAAATATCACAACGCATATAGAAAATATGCACAGTTGAAACAATTATCCAAATTGTTCATATTTTTTCGAGTACAACATTTTTTACCACCTGTTGACACTTTGTCGTTTCGACACTTTGTCGTTTTAGTATTTACAGTCAAAAAGTATTCGTCTAGCTGAATATTTTACATAAAAAGGCATATGTGGCCACACTAGCCATGGGACGGTAAAAGTAGGAGAAGGTAGGTAAAGACGGACACTGCGGGTAAGATGGACACTTCTCATAAATGCATGGAAAAGGTAATTTTCGAGTAATTCAACAATGTAGAATCCAAACTGAAGGTAAAACAACACATTTGAGAACATTTTTGGCATAATATATATAAAATTGGTTAAATCCACGAACAAAACAAATTTTCAATCATGTGCACCCTTGTGGATCTAATTTGACTACTGCCGATCTTAAGCTTTACAACTTGTATTGTTTATATTTCCGGAAGTTTTATTTCATGAATGTCGTGATCATGAATGAAAAAAACTGGCGAAAGAACGAGGATAAAAGCAATACAAAATATTGTTTTCTGGTGGTTTAAACATTCTGACACCAAAGCGAGAAAGATGGACACCTTGTTGTAGGGAAAGATGGACACCAAATTTATTGATTTTTTTTACATCTTATTTCAATTGGTGATGAATATATTTCTTCAAATACCTTAAATAAGGGTATTCCGATGCTATAAATCAATCAATAACTAGAGAAAGTATTGAAATAAGCGAGAAATGAAACACCGGTCAAAATAGTAGCCATTCGTTATGCTATTACTCGCTCGACGCTGATGAGGCGCTTCACGAAATCCAATATCTTCTCACGACTTGGACAACTTTAAGCAATAAAAAGATGAGGCATTTATACGACATGGTTCAGGAATAGATGAGAAATTTTATTGGATTACAAAAATCAAATGTTGAATTTTGACAAGGTGGAAAATGGTTTAAACTGTTAACAAGTCCCTCATGAATACTGGGGTCGTGGACTTTTTGCGGAGTAATTTCCTAAAAGGAAGTTCTAGACTGTTGTTCTGTAAGCTGGAGCAACGTCAGCTGTAAGTGCGCGATATGTCAATAATGCTTTAGATGCTGCATTCTACGATATATTACCAGCGCCGTTTACAATTCCTAAATTCATGGCTGAATGAATCGCCGTTGCAATAGGCCAAGAATTGGTTTATAAACGTACCAGGACGTGGAAAGCGATAGAATTTGTTAAAATATTGTAAAACTCTTCACTTTCTAACCTTTTCTACAGGTGTCCATCTTACCCTTCATGGTGTCCATCTTTCCCATATCAGGTGTCCGTCTTACCCGAACATTTCAAAACTGCACGAAAAAAAACATGTTTTTCATTCATGAAAAAAAGGCAAAAATCGATGGAAACTTAAAAGTTTTAACACATTTTCTGATAAAACATGAGTGTAAGATAATGTATGCACTTTTTCATGGTCGTTGCACTTATATATCCCTAGATTTTTACCATTTCCCTTAACGTGTCCGTCTTTACTTACCTTTCCCTAATGATGAGGTGCTATAGAAGAACCATGAATTAACATGTTTTGCGATAAATTAAACATTTTAGTGGTTCTTTAACAAAAATACACTTAAAATAACTAAAACAACCACAAAGAACGGGCGCTCAAAAAGTATTCGTTTATTTGAGTGTTTTTAGATATTCTGAAGTGAAAGTTTTTAAATTAATATTTTGTTGGATATCCTTTCGCCTTTACGACCGCCCTGATTATCCATGGCATAGATACGACCAGTTCTGTCGTGACGGATGGTGTTAAATAATCCCATTCTTCTACCAAAGCTCGTTTAAGTTCTTGTTTGTTCGAAATCACCCGTTATCGTATTACATCGTCCAATATCTTCCACAAATGCTCTAATGGATTAAGATCTGGACTTTGAGGTGGGGAATATAATTGTTTCGGGATATTATAAAGCAACCACAGCCGGATATTTGATGCTGTATGCTTTGGATCGTTATCCTGTTGGAAAATGTATGAGGATTGTAGTCCTAATTTGTCCACACTTATCCTTCAATATTTGCATGTAGGCCAGATGATCCATTATACTGTAGCATGCATATGCTATACTTCGTTCACATAATTCTCATTACAATCAAATAACAGAAATTGTCAACACACAACATACAATAACAACTTTCAGTAAGGAAATGTAAATCAGCAGAAAAACTCTTTCCTTAAACCACTACTGATACATGCAAGCAACACACTAACTTTCAAAGGCGAGAAAAACATTACTCAGCCCAAACCCTGTTAGAATGCACTTGAAGCGTAAAACGATAACATTGCATAATAGCAACCATCAAGTCATATATAATGAACTAGGAGACACCGTACCTTCGTGTGTACAAATAGAACCGTTACCCGTAAGCGTAGAAACATAACACCGCATAAGCACAAAACCCCAGAACTGACCTTACAGAATAAGCGCAGCCATATGTGAACTCAAAAACTGATCTTCGGCATAATTGACACAAAACAGAAAGTGAAACTAAAACCAAATCTAACTGAAGAGAAATGCACCGTATAAATAAATATGCAAGATAAGACCGAGTACTGCTCAGTAACGCACAGTACGCACAGTGACACGGTTCGGTGGAGCCGTTTAGCTCTTATCGTATTCGCACAAACAACACAAATGTGTTAAATTAATTCATTGTGTCCACTCGTTACTTGGAGCACCGATGGCTCCTAGTGATCATCCGAAACTCCGCTTTGTTATAATCAAATTGTAGCATGCACATGCACATGCTATACTGTTTATTATCAGTTAACACACATTTCTCATTACAATTATGAAACCCAAATTGTCAACACAACACAACACACAAAAAGGTCAACTTTCAACCACTCAACATAGTCCAAACCACATAAATAAACTTACGCCAGGAATTGTAAGTCAGCAGAAAAACGCTTATCCAAAAACACTTAAAAAACACAAGTCACACAAAACCCCGTAGGTGCGAAAAAACATTACCCAGCACAAAACGCTTCAAGTGCGTAAGGCGTAAAATCATAGCATTGCATAATAACAACCAAAACTGTTCATAAATAATGAAATAGGAGACACCGTACCCGCGTGAGTACAAACAGAACCGTTAACCATAAGCGTAGGAAACAAAACAACGCGTAAGCACAAGCACCCAGAACTGACCTAACAGAATAATTGCAACCATATGTAAACCCAAAAACCTAACCCTCAGCATAACTGACATAAAACAGAAAGTGAAAGTAAAACGCAAATCTAATTGGAGAGAAATGTACCATATAAATAAAGATACAAGATGAGACCAGACACAGATAGTCGGAGACAGTTACACACAGTACGCGCAGTCGTGAAGTTGTGCTGCTAAGTCTTTATCGGTCAAGTCTTGACTTTGCAAAACTAGTGAAATGTGTAATTAATCTAATTGTGTTGTTTTCTACCCGAAATCTCGATGACATTCAGGAAACATCCGAAACTCCGCTTTGTGTTTATAAAAATATATCTAGGGAGTAATGTCTAAAGTATGGCACCGTTAGTTTACCCGTCGCGTACGAACCAACATTTTTGTTACAAAATGTACCTTGTGAGTGATGTTGATATGCACCGTTGATATACCCCGTCGCGTACAAACCGAACTTTACAATACCATTATCAATAATATCGACTGCACATGTGTTAGTAGTGTAGTCAGTGGCGGATTTAGGGTGTTTGGGGCCCTAAGCGGTAAAAGGAGGTGAGGCCTCCGGCTGGTGTCGAATAATTTCAAAGTGATAAGACCATGTATTGAATTGCCTTGTCATAGCCAGCAACGGCTCATTGTAACCATATAAGGTACGCATGTCCTCACCAACAATCAAGTTACGAGAGCGAAGAGGTCTCGAAAGCACGGAGATGTTGCTCTTCTCTAATAGAAAATGTCTAATTAATTTTTTTTTATTTCAGCAATAAATACACATTGGTTTACCTTAAAGCGGTGTTCGAGCGTCTATAGGCCAAGCAGAAGGTAACGCGAGCGATAACTTATAAGTCCTCGGAATGGGTGCCTTTTAAGGTAAGTCTTGTAAACTTCCGTTGTATTGCTTCTATGATTAACATCGTACTGCAATTCGGGAACCAAAGTACTACACCCACGAGCGCAGAAGACAAGTAAACAACGACATAAGATCTTAGACATGACTACATCATCGGAATAGTCGCCAGATAAAACCGAGCATCTTGTATGCCTTAAACGGAAATTCAAACTAGAATACAGTGTAACACCTAGATCAAAAACTCCTTGATGACGATTTAACACACTGGCTAACAACGAATAATTATACTTGATCGTTTTTTCAAGTCTGTGAGACGATATAATTAAAAAAAAATATCGAGGGCTAGCTCTAGATCATTTTTAGACACCAAATACCCAGTATGAATCTCTTTGTCCATGGGGCCCCTATTAGGCATAGAAGTTTTCAATGAGACTACTGTACACACTGTTGTATATGCTAGAAATACCATCCACGGGGCCTGCAGCCGCATTTAATTATTTAAATTTGCAGTACTTACATCATAATTCGTACAGGTCGCCGAGACGACCTTTATTCAATATCAAATCAAATAATTCATTTAGTGACTTTAACTTGCTTCATTTGTGACTTTTAATGCTACATTACACGAACATTTACTATATTTTGACTGAAAACTGCGTGATTCGACTTCCGAAATTAGAGACACGTGGTTTCCCTCATTAATAGCGTATCTCGGGAACAGCCTCTAATTTCAAATGCCATCCCATTCGCAATCGCTACAGAATCCCAATCACAATCGCTTCAGAATCCCCATCTCAATAAGAATCATAATCAGTCAACCCCAATCGATTCGCAATCTCAATCAGAGTCTCAACCGATTCGCAATCCCAATCAATATCCCAATCGAATGCCAAACAAAACCCAATCCCGCTCGAATCGCTATTCGAATCCCAATCAGAATCACAATCGAATCCCAAAGGAATCCCAATCGCAATCGAATCGCAATCCAAATAAGAATCGCATTCGAATCCCAATCCCAATTGAATCGCAATCCAAATCAGAATCTCTTTCGATTCGTGAACGAATCCCAATCGCAATCGAATCTTTCAGGGATTCAAATCCTAGAAACGGGATCCGATCCGATCGAATCTTTCTAGCGATTGAATCTTCGAATCTTCCAAATCCTGAATTTCCCAACACTAGTACAGACGTTTAATCACGAGTCTTCAACAGCGAAGAGAATACAAACACAGCTAACGCCACTCAAAGTGAAGCCTATAACCAACACATTAATAATCGCTCGTCCTTACACCATGGGCTGTGGCAAAGTAAAGTCGAAACAAAGGAGTGTGAAGATCCCGTTATCTATCTAATACAGCGCTCTAACAACTCAGTTCAGAGTAGGTCAAATTTGTGTCGTCTAATGCGTACGCAATATTAGATAACAAAAAAAAATCAGCATCCGATGGACGCTAACACTACGAAACCTATTTCGACAAGTAGTAAAGAAAGTATACCACTAATAAAAATCGCGTGCAAACCACGAGGTGAAGTGCACCGTAAAATCATCGCAGCATGTGTAGTAAGGTACGACACCAAAATAGCGAACAAAAGCATCATCGTGTACACCCACACAGCTGAGGATTTTCGAACCGTGGTCAAACGCCTTTCAAACACCAACGTAAACTTTCACTCTTATCAGCTGATCGAAGATCGTATTACTAAAGTAGTGTTGAGTGGGCTTTACGATATGCCTATGGAAGATCTCATGAAAATACTTGATGAAGAGGATATCAAACCAGTTACGGTGAAGAAGTTGGCAATCCGCAACAAAACATATGATGAACATGCGCTTTACCTTCTAAACTTCGCTAAATAAAGCGTTGACTTCTCCAAATTGCGCTGTATTAGTGCACTAGATCATTGTAGAGTAAAGTGGAACTTATACTCTAACAAACAAGGGCCGATGCAGTGCAAAAGATGTCAATCATACGGTCAAGGAGCCGTAAATTGTCTTCATCCCGTCACCTGTATTAAATGTGCAGGTAAGCACGAATCCAAAATCTGTCCGTTGTCAGCATCGTCATGCAGTGAGAACGGGCAACTTCCCAGCCATAAGCTGAAATGCGCAAACTGTGAGGGTAATCACTCTGCAATTTTTTTGGGTTGTCCAAAAAGGCCAACAAAACTAATTAAAAGATACCCCAAAACTAACAGTAGCCAGGTATTTCATATTTGAGGGTAATACGTTTCCCACTCTTGCGCCAAACCCTTCCTATCATAGAACAATTCCAACCCAGAAAGAGAATAATAGACCAAATCAAAACGGGGACGATCTTATCAACAGCGCAGAACTAACAGTTATTGTAGGAGAAGTTTTTTGTAAATTACGCTCGTCCAAATCCAAAAAGCAACAAATTATCGTAATTTCAGAGGTAGTAAGTAGGTTTTGTTTTACGAACTAATGAATACACAGGATAAATTAATAATTACATACTGGAATGCTGGATGACATTCTGGAAAGGAATAGATACAGACATAATGATTATAGTCGCAGTATTATCAAAATGGGTGAGTCAAATGTTCTCTTCTGACCCTTCCATCGAAACCGTGTTCTTTTGTTTCACAAACATGAACACTGCGCACACTATTGGAGCCATATACATACCTCCAGATAAATCTAATAACACACATATAATGAATGCTCTATGCTCAACCGCTCGGAACGTCAGAGAAGCGCACCCACACGATCGATTATTAATACTGGGAGATTTTAACCAACCTAATCTTGCATGGAAGCTGTTAGACAGGGGGCTACCAATGCTCGATTTTTCTTGATCTTAAATTTGCACCGATTTATTATATAATTAAGTGTCCCAGCAAATGTATGCAAGATACTAAATGGCAAATGAAAAATTGTAAAAACCTTTCTAAAGCCAGAACTAAGGTTCAACATATAGTTTAATCCCCTCCAAGGACCGCAATTGAAAGCAAGCGTGGTTAATATCCGTTACGTTCAATCCGTTCAATTTTGTTTATTGCTGAGACCCACTATAAAATTTCAGCTCATAGCGATAGCACTTGAACGTCTTATGAAACTTCGTTGGAAATCGGAAAAAATCGTTGTCAAAAAGTAAGCTGCATTCCGTTATGTATGCTGAAATGACCATATTATTTTTTTTTTATTTAATTACGTCAAAATTTACCATGTTCTGGAAAGGTATAGTTTGAATGAACTTACCATTTTAAAATTTCACAGTCTGATCATGAGCAATCGAATCAGAAGGGCGCGAGGACAATTTTCAAAATTCAACAAAATTCATAAGTAATATTATTTTTAGTAGTTTCAATAAAAAGAATTCTGGTGTATTTTTACCTTCACAGTATAATTTCCCTTACAATTGCTGGCACAATAATAACGACGGGTATATATAGTAGTTTAATCGAGTTGGTTTATGCCGTCCGTCCATAGTTGCTTTCTTTTTTTCACTCGCTTTTTGCCATCAAATATCCGCTGTAGAAGAATCTGAAACATTAGAACGATAAAGCATAACTAATTAATCTTTTAACAATTCCTATTCCGAACATCTTCCACTGTTTTAAAAGATAATTTCTTATACTTATCTGGTTTCACCATTTTACTGTCACTCTGTTGTCTTACTGCTTTCTTCCTTCTTTATACGTTCGGCTTATCACGGATATATCTTGCAAAACCCTTGCACGGCAGTAAAATGAACTGAATAAACATTGTAATTGCCACAAAACCGGTATATTGCACAGGGAATCGTACTAATTTTAAATTTCAGCTCGAAACCTTCTTCCAAACAAAGGCACTTTATGCCGTCTCGCGAATCATCACATATGCACACACACATCACACAGCCTCACGTAGAGCCCTCACCATACGGCAGACCGTTTAAATCACATGAGCAAGATCGGTAGCCGATTCAAAATCCGACCTCACTATCATGTGGTAAGGCATCTCATCCAATCGATGAAGCGCGCCACAAAGCAAGTTTTCTCATCCTGCTTCAGTAAAGTTTTTTACTGAAACGGTTCAGTAATAGAATATTTTGCTGATTTTCAGCATGAATATCATGTTTTTACTGACTTTCAGCAAAATAATTTACTAATTCATTTCAGTAATACGCATTGTACTGAAAATCAGTAAAATAAGTGTCAAATTAGCCGTTTCACTGGATACCAGTAAAACAAATTACAGGTGTCCCCCGAGATACGACTGTATTTGGGACCGAAAAAATGTCTCAAAGCAAGGCGTTAGTCGAAATTGTCGTACGTCGAATATCTGTGAATATAAAGTTTATAACCGAAATTGAAGAGTCGGAATCTATGAAATCGTATATTTTATTTAAAACAATATACGATAATGTATTATTTTTCCTCCAAAAGCCGTTTACACAATATAGATTTTCAAGATGGGGCAGTTGTGGATTCTGAGGAAATATGTTTGTATCGGTTATCTGCACAGAAATTCAAAAATATGTATCAATTTCGTCTCAATAACTACTTTTAACTGTCAAAATCAAAATCGTCGTATCTGCGAATCGTCGTAACTTAAGAGGGTAGTAACTCGGGGTACGCCTGTACTGAAAATGCAGCAATTCATTCTGTCAAATCGACCTGCCAGTCATAACATCAAAACAAAACAATGCGGTACCTACTTGCTCGTGATGTGCGAAAAGTTGATTTTGTAGGCGCTTACAGGCACCCTGGTGAAATTTCAGGTGATATTTCGGCTTACGGCATTAATTTAAAACAATTGGCAGCCGTGTTGGTGTGTAAAATGTAAAAATGTGCTACAATCCACTGTGCTTGCTGAAATTGCGTGGTATCTATGAGCGCTTACCGAACCATCTACACTTGCGGCGGCAAAATACAGTATAAAAACTGTATAAAACAACACATAACATGTATGAATATGAACTGAGGGACTGGCAATATCTGCGCATCAATAGAAACTCAATTTAAAATAAATATATCGTCATTTTTTAATCGCTATCATATACTGAAAAATCAGTAATATGAGAATGGCTTTGCTGGGATTACAGTAAACGAGCTGTCATTTTGGTGAGCACCGGACATTACTGAATGATTCAGTAAACATTCTTTTTTCTGAAAGGATTACTGAAACTTCAGTTAAAAAAAATTCAGTAAAATTTTACTGAAGTTCAGTAAAAAAAGTTTTCTGAGCAGATCGTCTCATGAGAAAATTTGGCGCTAGCCAGAATGCTCACCATACAAACCTCTGCAGCTCACCATGGCGATGAGAAAGACAATGCTCGCACAGTATGGAGGAGGCAGCCAAAGGCAGCGTCTCAGTAAGGAAACGTCAAGCAGTCATCGGGCTCCCTATTAAAGTGGGTATAGGGACTAGGTGGGCTTATAGGTTTGGCGGGAAGGCCACACCCAAAACACCCAATCGAATCCCCTCCTGTCATTTCGTTTTCATTTTTCTACAGCACGGCTGTCAAATTGTTCGGGATAAGCCCACCTGTATAATAAACCCACTTTGCTCCCTATAGTGAGATGCTGTCCGATTATCATTTGGGGAGAAGCAAGCATTGAGGCAGAGCGTTTGTAAACAAATTGAAGCGATAGAACTTATCATCATAATTAATGTGTATATTGTTGAAAATAGTGAAAATGATAATGATAATAGTGAAAATGAGCCGGTTCGAAATTTAAGTGTGCATCATAGATTGTTGAGAAAAGCTTCTTATCCCCTAGATCTGCCGCATCCAGCGTAAGTATGGTTTGGGCATTCATTAGAATTTGTTTTAATTAAATTTTTTTGATGAAACTCTTAAAATAATGGAATTTACATTGTGTCCTCAATGGATATCGATCGAAATGAATAAGCAAGAACCACAAGAAGCTCGTATGTATTTTATAGAAAGAGCAGTATCCCTGGAATAAAAGGCTGCGTGGACGGCACCCACATTAAAATCATCGCACCTAAAAACGACAAAGATTTGCATTACAGGGTTTCACACTTTATCTCAAGACCGCGGGACCCTTTCCCGAATCTGTCCTAGCCAAAGCCAAGACAGCGGTATGATGCTTGAAAACGTTGATGATACCTGAATTCATCGGATGCAATGCTGAATCTGCGGCACATTTCTCGAACACACTGGTCCGCACCGAGGACATGCGGTCGAATATTTTTTTACTGAAGATGGTACATAAAACATCAAAAAAGCTTTTTCGAGGTCTACTAATATACATTGGCAAAAGTATTGCAATCAGGGGAAAACCTTAAGGTGTCGAAACTACCCCCAGTTCCCTTACGCAATTCGTTTTTTGGAATGACAGGAGCAGTTAAACGATGCGAATTTTATGTTCCTCGACGAAGTTGGAATCAACGTTTCCCTGAGAAGCAAAAGAGGATGGCCTGCTTCTGGAAAACCTGCAGATCAAGTTGTACCAAGTATTAGAACATAACAATTTGTTGTACAATGACAAGAAATGGAATTGTAGCATACGATTCTGCGGACGGTGCTTTCAACCAAAATTTATTTTTAACCTATTTGGATAAACTGAAAGCTGCTCTAAATACTTATGGCATAACCGAGCCGATCATTTTTATAGACAACGTGGCCTTCCATAAGACCAATTTAGTGAAAACATTTGCACGAAACAATAATATCAGGCTTGAGTACATTCCACCTTACTCGCCATTTTTGAATCCAATAGAAAACATGTTTTCAAAATGGAAAGAGATTGTAAGACGTGCTAGTCCCCAGGATGAAACAGATTTAATGGGAATAATTAAAGAAGGAGGGAACTTAATCACAAACCAAGATTGTGATGGGTACTTTCGAAACATGCTGAAATATGTGAGAAAATGCTGTTGCGGAGAAGAAATTGTTGAATAGGATGTAAAATTTTTGAATTTTTAAATACATATTTTAAAAAAAAAATAATTGTTCCCAAATATTTTTTTCCCTTAGAACGATCCTTAAACATATGTTCAATCCCCAAAAACACGTAAATCATCACGCGATGCATTTAAAATAATCAAGTAGTCCATTATATGATTCGAAACCCTGTGTTGCTCAGGTTGAACTGTCTTTCTATTTTAGATTTGTGATGATAAACAAAAAATACGATATGCTAATGCACGTTTTAGTGGTTCAAATCATGATGCACACATATGGGCCGTATGCTGTATTGATATTTTTTTTAAATCAAAATATGACAGTGGGAATAGAGTTTTTCGATTATTAGGTAAGTCGCGTATTTCAACCTGTTACGAACATAAATATAAGAAGACTTGTTCTTACAGCCGATTCTGCATATCCCAGGAAGCATTGGTTAGTTACACCCATACAAGATCCAGATTTAACACAAAGCATGTGCAAGGAAGAGGGATTATGGAAAGGACAATTGGTGTCCTTAAGAATAGGTATAGATGTCTACTAGGCGCAAGGCAACTTCACTATGATCCAGAGAAGTGTGGACTCATAGTAAATGTCTGTTGCACACTTCATAACATTGTATTGCTAACAACCTACAATTAGACGAAGATGTTGTGCTTTTTTGCTACAATTAGATTAAAGATGTAATGTTTGAATACAACAAGAAACAATTTTTTTTATTTTATTTTTTTCATTTTAATCTCATCATGTGCTAAATCTATATAAAGCTCATATTAGTTCATTGTATTTTGTTATGATATGATTTTATCAAATTATATTATTTGTTATTATCCAACGTTTCTATTCTAAAACAACGCGTTGTAATACTTCGAGTAGCTGGGCATTTTGTCGGGCCAATTCTATTGAAGCTGTACTAGCTGGACTAGCTGTGCGTTTGCGCGCAGGCCGTTCCCTAGAGACAGATTCCGATTTTTTTATTGAGGTAACAGGTATAGCTATCTCGTCTTCCTTCGCAGGTTCAATATTTTGTGATGTGCTTTGATGATGTGTTGATGATGCTGATGAAATTCTTTTTTGCGTTCGAGTTTGTGATTGGGTTTGTGAGGTTGTCTCCATGGAAGAGGAATTTTCTTCTGTATTGATGATGGCAGAGGATAGTGATGATTGTGGAATTCCCCAATCTATTCTCCTGTTTCCATCCACCGTAATCTTCAAGTTAGTTAAAGCAGCTACTTTTTCCTCATTGTCAGAAAGATTTTTTAATCTGTATGGACCTCCTCATGTTCCTGTAAGTTGCGCATGGTTTTCTCGCAGCTTTTTCATAACGGAACATTTGTAATCGTACCACACCTAAAAATATAATAAATTATAATTGTAATACGAACAGGGAATATTCAATCATCATTTGATTTGATATCATGTGCTATGAATTATTGTACGAATAGGAAGTCTTTCGTCATTGGCAACACTCACAATAGCGCATGTTTAACACGTTCAGCCCGATGACAGGGACCTGTCAATAAGCTTTTCCGTTAACGGTGGCAGGCCCTGGAGCCTGCTATTGGTCTAATGCTAAGGAAACAACTAATATTGCACACAACTGTACTCTGCCGAAATCAATAGCAGCCGGCGGAACGGAAAGTTGATTAAAATCAGCGCCTGGCTGAACGTGTTCAAACATGATTCAAAGGAGTAGTTTTGCAACGCTTTTAACAGTTTTCTAGAAAATTTACCAATTCAGCAGTTTTTAAGGCTGTTTAACTTCTCTTCTAAATCTTTCCAGAACGCTGTCTGGTCTCCTTTGAAAAGTGCTCGTGCGATTAGAGGAGCACTTTCCATCGTTTCAACCATTTTATCCAACTGTGTTTTGTTGGTGCAAGTCTCCCTGTGAAGTATAAGATAATTGTTAACACTCATGTTTTGAAACAAAAAAAAGTTACATATGTACGATTCTGCGTATTTTATTTCTTTCAGTGGTGGAGCAAGTGATGGGATGTGTCCGAGCGTTCTGCTTTGATCAAGTGTATTTTCCAGAGTCCTCCTACAAACTAAAATTCGCTTATATTCAGCCATACCGGTGAACTCGTTCGTCGCGATCCATTTGCCGCGGCACTCATTATCGCACAATAAAGTTCATGTTCATGTCAGTTGGCACTCATTTTCAAAACTCTGTTATAAGGATGCGGTTACAGGGAAAATGAACTGTTATATTCGGGGACGTTCGTTCCCGTTTGTATGAAATGAAATCCGCGAGGTTTCAAGTCGCGGATCTTTTCTGAAATGAGTTGTTTGTTGCTTATGTCTACCATTTTCGCTGAAAATAAAATGCTTGCAGGGCATATGTTGAGTTTATTCTTTGATTTCCTAATTAATACTCAGAATAAAATTTGTAAACTAGGCAATCGTACTATTTACGGCTGTGGACAACGGACGATTTGCTGTAACTAATTTTCAATCAAAATAATTGTATGAGGATCGATGAAATCAGCCCTAATGAAATAAAAATCCTTCCGTATAGGATGGGATAGAGCCGACGGTTGTTGTGGTCACAGGGAAGTGCTAGGGTCCATTTATGTTTATTTGTTTTTAAGACCATTCTCTCTAAATTATGTTCTCCGCCGGACTATACATACTTTCCAGATTTTTTTAGCAAGTATCACGCAGCCAGATAGGCAGTCCTTGCTACGAGGATACAGTCCGTATGATGCTTGTACAGACGGGCTTTAACAGCGTATGCTTTATTAAAGTAATAAGCAGGTCTGTCTCAATTGCTGCTGCCATTTTTGCCACGCTTAACCCGATTTTCGAGGATTCGGCAAACGAACCGTATACAGTATGTGCAATGGCTCGGTCGTTGTCGTTCTCGTCTTCACTGCTGTGGTCCGTTGTGGACTGTCCTGTGACTCCTGGTCTATACCTCGCCCCGTTGGAGTTGGGGGACGAACGTCGTTCCTACCTACGTTGCGCTCTCACCGACCTTTGTGCAGCGTTGCGCCGTTCGTTTCGCGCTACAGCTACTGCTGCATGTCGCGCCTCCATGTAAGCGACCTCATTGCCCAACACCAATGGAGCTCGGTCGTACACAAGCAGGTTCGCATAATCGGCTCCAGCTGTTTGCGTCGCGTAGCAGGTACTCCTGCAGAGTGTCAGGCGTTACTGGATCTGGTCATCTTTTACCGACCATCTCCAGACAAACTGAGGGTAAGCGAGGACATTCAGAGACTGGCAGGAGGACGTGAAGCCCTTGATGGACAAATACTCGTGAAAAAAATCCGAGAGCGCTTGGGCCAAAATACGGGCTTGTAAGGGCATGTTGTTAAGTCGTGTTATTTGAAGACTGTACCACGCAACCCCATACTATGTAGGACCATTTAATTTAATTTCCATTTGAGAGGATGCATACTCGGCAATCATTGTAAGCTATTTGGCCCAAAGCTCTAAATACTGCTGTTATCTAATTCTTCCTAACAGTCATAGGGCCAGTAGCGTATTTAACGATAAACGCACTTTGTGCCGACAAGGTTTCCTTTGGTTTAAAGCCCTCAGAATAGGAAGACTAGCTATGTTTTTTTTTGTCAGAAGATAAAAGTAAATGCCCAAGACGTGTTCAAAATGGATTAATTATCCTAGTGTGTTGGGGCTCCGTCTATTTAGGAGCAGCTTCTCGTCGAACCTCAAAATAACCTAACATGTTCCGGATAAATGAGTCTACACCAGTGTAAATTGTGACAATGCACCCTCCCCCCTCTCCATCCTCGCCACTTTACCCTTCAAAACTCACAGACAGATGTTTACTTCAATTTGGTTAAGTTTGACACTACTCATCTAAGGAGCCATTGGAAACGATGGTGCCCATGTTACCCGCAGACGGGATTGCCATTTGCAAATCGACAACGGTAGTGTTTAGTTGCGTCACTTACCCGTGAAAATTTTGGTGTAAATGGATTGTAGTGAAATGACTGTGAGTATTAAGATTTGCATCCTGTAGTAAATAAAATCTTTATTCAAAAAATATTTCTTCGTTTAAGGAAAAACGCAAAACTACTACCAAACGCCAGTTTAAACGTTTGGTTGAAATAATCGATTCAAACGCAGATTTGAAGGCAGATAGGCAAAAAGGAAGCGTTCACTTCTGGGAATCAGTTGCCCAAGAGTTAAACGTGTTCGGGCCACCAATTAAGGACGGCTCTGGATGGAAAAAGGTAATTTTTCTCCCTTGACGTTTAGTTTTAGGATAGAAAAATTAATTGTGTGTGTTTGTGTTTTTTTCTCTTTAGGTTTGGGCAGACTACAGATCTTCTTTGAAAAAAAGAAAATATCTCATAACAATCGTGAGTACAGGGCCACAGGAGGTAGACCTTGTAATTTGAACAGTTTTTCCGCTTTGAAAAAACATGTAATAGAGATGATGGACATGGAAGTGACCGCTTCAGGAATAAGCTGTGATGTGATGGGTGTAAACCAATGTGCACCTGTTGTTGCCATGGCTACCGAAGTGGTCAAAGAGGTTCCTCTTGTAAACAATTTGGTCCATGCTGAAGAGATGGAACAAATAATTGATGAGGAAGAATCAAACGATGCCACTCCTACAAAAACAAAAAAATCCCTCAATCAACTTAGATTGTTTGAGCAAATAAGATACAACAAAATTAAAGAAAAAACGTATGAATTAAAGTTAAACGAACTAGAATTAAGGAAAGAAGAGTTAGATTTTAAGAACGTTGGACTTAGAAAATCGCAAATTCGAATTTCAACAAGAAATAGCCAAACAAAAAAATGAGCTTAAACTAGCTATAGCAAATAAGGAATAAGAAATAAGTTTTGCATTGTTAGCTTTAAAACAAAAACAAAATAATTAAACATTTCACAGCTAATAATAACGAATAGAATTTAATAAATCCCTTTTTATTGAATGTGTGGCAAACAATTAACGTACACCAGAGAAGTTTTATTTTAAAACTACAGTACTTTATATGGTATATGGGTTAAAGATCGGAGAATGCAGGCTAAGATTCAGTACCTGGCAAGAAGAAATAAAGAACGGGTGTATATATAGAATACTGTACAGGTTTTCTTATAATATCCCAGTTGAAGATATTTTATTCGTTAAATGCTGTTAACATTTCTTCAATGTCATGTTGCCATTCAATGTTGTTCTGAATGCATATGTTGTGCAATGCACAACATATGTTAAGAATATCTCCACTTTTTTGGATCATAGTTAAGCCTATTGCTAGCACCAAATAAACATCTAAAGCGTGTTTTCAATATTCCTATTGTACGTTCGACAACGTTCCTTACTTTGGTATGTCTAATGTTAAAATTAGACTCAACAGATCCTTCTTCAGGATCACGATATGGCGTTACGAGCCAAGGCTCAGCTGGATATCCTGCATAACCTACAAAAACGTTGTTAATAAAGCATTAATGAACCCATTGTATAAACCTTAATTTAATTCGAATGTTACCTAATAATTTATCGGTTCCACCAGTGCACAATGGGCATTTGCCGGGATGAAATTCAAAAAATCAACTTTGTAATAGCGCAATTCCAAATAATAGGTTTTAATACTAAGGGTTAAACTAAGAAAAACACCAAATATGAGCTCTGTATCTGTTCTGGTTCTCTAGAAAACACCTCTCAAAGTCGAGATTTGTTAAAAAAACGCAGAAAAATTTTCACTTTTTTGGAAAACTTTGAACCTTTGTAACTTTTTCAAATATGAACCGATTTTGATAAGTTTAGACATTTTATAAAGGATATTTAGTCAGCTTTATAAAAACATGAAAAATTTTGAGCTAAGTTAATTTTATGCAAAAATATACGATAATAACTGAAGAAACCACCTGAAAATTTTCATCATTTTAACTTTTGACTTGATGCCATTATAAAAGTGGCGTAGAGTGGCGTTGTCTCATATATGTTACATCATAGTGTAATATATATACTATCAATCTGTGAAGAAATATTCTGCGAAAGTTTGCGAATGCGAATTTTATTGAAGTTTTTTCACATCAACTTTTTATAAAAACAGACACATGCGTAACTAGGCGGCTCCATAGGTGCCTAGTGTAGCGTATTTCGTGTATTCTACAAAAATATATTCTACGTGCTTTTGATCAACTTTCATTTCAATTACGAACCTGTGTATCTTAGTTTCAGCTCATGTACTTATCTAATATGTAAATTTCTATTCTAACCTAACTTTATCATTAAATATAATGAAGCAAATCAGAACCAAATACCTTTTGGTCCTACTGTAGATTATAGAAGGATATAAGGAAAATACTCGCAACTCGTACGACTTAACAACATGCCCATCATGGGTTCAAGCCCCAAATAGACCGTGCCGCCATACGTAGGATTGACTATCCTGCTATGGTAGGAAATCAATAATTAGTCACTGAAAGCCAAACCCACAAGAGGTAAAGGCAGGCCTTGACCGACAACGGTTGTTGAGCCAAAGAAGAAGAAGAAGATAAGGAAAATAATTCTTAAATTATACGCATAACAGGAAAACGTTATGAATGCAGTAGCATCTATTGGCGTTTTGGGAGAAGAAACTCCCAAAACTCATGACAAACTAAATATAAGGATAGAGGGGAGATGCTACAAAGAATATTTTGCAAGAAAGAAAATGCATCCAGAAGGACATTTTGTATAATGAGCTGTATTACTCTGATTCGTTAACCAGTTCAATATCAGTAGCTACACGCACTAAAACAAAGACAGGGTTTAACTTTACAAATGAAGTAAATACTTAGTTTGTAGCTATCGTACAATTTTGATTTTTTCAGATAGTTGTAAAACCAAGAAGGAATTTGTAGTTTTATTACCCCTTCTGAAGGCAGTACAGCACTTGGAAAGGTATTGGATGAATATTCAAAGACAAACAATATGTGCTGCTTTTCATTACGAATATGGGAAGTACTTTATTTCAATGCACCTGCTCTATCCAATTATTTAAATGCCTTTATTCATGTCTTTAGAAAAGTGAACTAGACGTCAGGAGCTTGTAATAGCATCCACCTAAGTTGTGTGTGTAAATTTTTAATATTTGTACTACCTGTGAGTAAAAGTGACGAGAATTAGCTACAATTGTCCTATACAATGCAGAAAAAATTATCTTATTCAAAATTATTATGTTTTGTTTATATATTATTATTATTATTATTTATTTAATCTTCATTATGGAACATTACAGTATATTTTAAAATGGTTTATACTATTAGCAACAAATAATACAAGAAAAAAAACACACAAATTTAATAAAACTAAACAAAGATCCCTAAAACACTATTTGATGTAGCGCCACCTGGTGGTATGGATGCGAACTACAAATAAAATGTTATTTACTATCATAATACTTTACTACAAACGATAAAAACTAACCATTTCTGCAAAAATAATTTTATCCCGCAATTTGTTCTAAACTGCCCATTGTGCAGTGGCATGCATATTTTCAAAATGATCACGTACAGGACTGGAATTCCATACGTACGAATCATGAGAAGATCCACAAAACTCGGATCAACTGCTCTAATGCAGCATTTATGATCACACTCCTGTAAGATTTGAATGCATACACGTTCAGCAAAGTTAATACACATTAATGTATTCCAAGGATACTTACAATCATAGCGTTGATACTATAGTACTTTTTACGGTTAAGATACGGCATTGGTCTAAAGCGTGGCTTCATGATGCGTATGTGTGTTCCATCGACACACATTACGACATCTCTTATTCCATTTTTTTGAAAAAAATACTGCTTTGCTTCTATTTTTTCGTCTGGTGTCATCTCCAAACGAATCCAGTCACCTAATAAAGTTAGAAGCGGTGGTATGACCTCACGTAGAGTGTCCGAAAAGGTCTGCTGCGCTATTGCCACCAAAAAATCTTGACCAGTTCCATGCTGGTAGCGGCCCTCTGCGAAAAAAATAAGACATGATGCCAACTTGCTTGTTGCATCAACGCCGTTACTTTTTTGTGTGTTCAACTTGTTTCGAATTTTGTTTAAAATGCTTGAAAATATTGCTTTGGTGATCCGGAAGCTTTTAATAAACCTAAAATGTAAAAAAACATTGGTAAGAATATTTAACTAAGGATTGTATTGTATTGCATTTACTAACGCTTGATCAGGTAGTTGCAAAGGATCTGTTTTTTTTTCTCAATTTCCTACGAGTATTCCTCAACAACAGTTGTTCTTCTTCGTCATCATCATCATAAAATTGCATGTAATTAATTTTTAATTTGTTTTAAGAGGTAAAATTACAACAAGAAACTGTATGGCTGAATTGTATCTGTTATGAACGTCATCTTCAGGTTGCGTTTACATAAGGGTTGAGGGATTCAAATTGAATTAAAGTCTGTTCCCGAGTTACGCGGTTCTCGACTTACGCAGATTCGGAGATACGCGGTTTTCTAAATTTGACAGACCATCAGGCCTATTATATTGCGTTCGGCATTCGAGAAGATTCACTCGCACGTTCATTATGTTCATTTTCGTATCGTTTTGCTAGCGACGTTCCGCTTCGAGTAACTCATCGGCAGATTCGAGTCGACGAAGTAAAAATCGGTACCGTATTGCTCGAACAGGAAGGTGCATTCGAGAGATTTTCTGCCGACAGCTCAAGCTGTTGGAAACGCGAAAATTTAACCACACAAATAATTTAAGCCACTGTCTATGTGTATAATTAAGTTTAACATAAGTTTATCAATGTTCTCATCACTCACATTTACCCCATTTCCAACAAAATTATGGAAAAAATGATTTTAAAGAAGTGCTGAATCCGTTTGTTTACACTCACTCCGACCGCCGGTTGCTTCAACCAACTGTCAAACACACAGATGATAGAACAAAAATGTCGACGAAACCTTCATCGATTCGAATGGCGAAAACAATACCAATTTTTCTCCCGTTTGACTCGAGTGCTTCCGACGGAATCGACTGTCATTCGAGTAAAATAATAGGCCTGCATATGTCAAATCAGTACAATTTGCTTCAAGTTCGGTAAAAATCGGTTCATTTTGGCTAACAAATTGAAACCGCTTAAAAGCCAGAAATATTAGAATTTTTTGCACAAATCAAATCAAATAAATGATAAAGTGTATAAAAGTACTTAATTAAATAAAAAAACTCTGAGTAATGAATAGTATTTTATTCAAAAAAAAATGTAAAATTCGACTTACGCGGCTATTCGAGTTACGCGGATTCGCCGAGAACGCAGAAACCGCGTAACTCGGGAACAGACTGTACCTTGTATCGTTTCATACAATCAAAACTAAAAAAACATATGTGTCTTCTTTTAATAAAAATGAATCAGCAAATGCACAACAAAACATTTGAAATTTTTTATTGAATCATGTTATTTTAAAATCGTTATGGTGTTCAATAACGGAAACAGTCAAATTGAATATTAAAATGCTTAACCGTCAACTCTACAACCCGATACCCGGGTATGATTTCGATTTTTAAACTTTAATAACTTTTTACAGAGAAGTCGCAGCGACAAATTTGTAGACTTTTTTATTCTCTTTATTTTCGTGCAAAAAATTTTTTTTTCCAAAAACTCGAACTATTTTTTTTCTTCGATATACTTTTTGCACCCCTTACCTCTACGACCGGCATACCCGGGTATCCCATACATATTGTATGGGGAATGAAACATTTTTACGCTAAAACTTTAATAACTTCTGTTCTAGTCATAGGATTTGCATTGTAATTTGAAGAGAAAGTGTATACATTATTATTCTTTGTCTTTGTTTTGTTGATAGAATTTTAAAAATTGTTTTGATTTTTTTATACTTCAACTAATGATCACTCACTTTTGTATCAATAACAACTGAGTAATACTGCACACAACATACTCAGATAAAAAAACACAGGTCCAACAAAAAAAAACAAAAGTTTTAAGCATACTTCATACATTTAAACAACTGCTGACAGAAGAAATGTGTGATTTGATTATTCGAGAAACGAATAGGAAAGCAATTTTATGCTTCCAAAATTCGAATGAAAGTGATCGGGTGCATTCAAAAGATTGGAAGCCTCTGACAAGCTCAGAATTTGATGCATAGATTGGGTTGCTTCTCTTAGCTGGAGTGTGTTACTACCCCGCACAACAAAATCGAGTAGTTTTGTAGCTCGGATTTTCGATCGCTTTCCACCAAAAGCGATCGAAAAAGCGAGCAGAAATCCCGCTGCGCAAAGCGATCGAAAACTTCTCAAACTCAAACTGCAAACATATTTCACAGCCCATAGCTGTGAAATATTTCGCATTCAAACTTGTTGCAAATTTATAAATTAAATATTTCGAAATTTTCAGCGCTGAAATTTTAGGATTGAAATATTTCTTCGATCGGAATCCAAGCGTTTTCCCTGACATTTCTGCTCGCTTTTTCGATCGCTTTTGGCGGAAAGCGATCGAAAATCCGAGCTACAAAACTGCTCGATTTCGTCGTGCGGGATGTCAGGGAAAACGATTGGATTTCGATCGAAGAAATATTTCAATCCTAAAATTTCAGTGCTGAAAATTTCGAATTAATTAATTTATAAATTTGCAACAATTTTGAATGCGAAATACTTCACAGCCATGGCTGTGAAAAATGTTTGCAGTTTGAGTTTGAGAAGTTTTCGATCGCTTTGTGCAGCGGGACATGCCTACATGCTACATGCCAGTTACAGAGTTGTGGAAGACATCTTCCCATCCAATGTTTCGCGCTTCAATGAGCATTCATCGATTCCCCGCACGACAAAATCGAGCAGTTTTGTAGCTCGGATTTTCGATCGCTTTCCACCAAAAGCGATCGAAAAAGCGAGCAGAAATGTCAGGGAAAACGCTTGGATTCCGATCGAAGAAATATATCAATCCAAAAAATTCAGCGCTGAAAATTTCGAAATATCTCATTTATAAATTCTTAACAATTTTGAATGCGAAATATTTCACAGCCATGAGCTGTGAAATATGTTTGCAGTTTGAGTTTGAGAAGTTTTCGATCGCTTTGCGCAGCGGGTCTGGTCGATCAGTCGGTTTATCCGTTTCGATAATGCCCCGCACGACAAAATCGAGCAGTTTTGTAGCTCGGATTTTCGATCGCTTTCTGCCAAAAGCGATCGAGAAAGCGAGCAGAAATGTCAGGGAAAACGCTTGGATTCCGATCGAAGAAATAATTCAATCCAAAAATTTCATCGCTGAACCATTTGAAATATTTCATTTATAAATTTGCGACAATTTTGAATGCGAAATATTTCACAGCCATGAGCCATGAAAGGTTTTCCATCCACCCTCACCTGGCATGTGACGTTGGTCATAGTCATTCTAACTAGCCTTATCAGTTTGGCCGGGATTCTAAATGAGCTTATAGCGTCGTACAGTTTTACCCTGGCTATGCTATCATACACGGCTTTGAAGTCAATTAACAGATGGTATGTGTCGTGTCTGTATCCAGCCATCTTTTCCAAGATCTGCCGCATGGCGAAGATCTGATCAGTGGTTGATTTTCCGTTTCGGAATCCTATTTGATAGTTGTTACCGACTATCTCTTTGACGTGTGGGAAAAGACGATCCTGAAGGATCAGGGAGAATATTTTATAGGCAGTATTCACACCGTAATACCCCTGTAGTTGTTGCAGTCCAACCTGTCTCCCTTCTTGTATATGGGGTAGATGACGCCGAGATTCCAATCACAAGGTGTTGGATTTTGCGATAGGCAGAACACACTCTTAAGTTGGGCAATTAATTAATAACGCCCATGCATAGGCAACACACATTACATGTATTTTCCTTTTAGACGAAAATCCCATTTTAACTAGAATCCAGTTGGAATAGTGTCAACGCTACGAGAATTAAAGAACAAAATGTATGTATCGCCTACGTGCTCCGGTAGGCTCCTGATAAGAACACCCCAGGAATTACAAATAAATCGAGTTAGAATACCAGTGTCATCAACTAAGTTCTGTTTTCAACTTTTTGGTGAATAGTGCTGTTATTGGGAAGTTCGATTCTCATTAAAAGTGGCAAGACCTTCTTGGCAAATTCCGTAGTTAGCTTGGCGGAAGTTTACATCGGGGTGAAAACCTTTTTCAAGGCTTTGGCTCAGGAGTACTGCTCTCTCAATTAATACAGTCCACGAGAGAGAGTAGGCTGTAGGAACATACACAAAAATCACAGCTATCAAATCGTTATCCCACACCTCAGTAACAATTTGAAGAATCTCGTTTTCTAATCTTGTACCTCCATCCTTGACCAGTTCACCTGCAATTCCGTCGGTTCCGGGTGCCTTGTTATTTTTAAGCCGACGGATAGCCTTTCGTGTTTCTTCTATGCTTAGTGACACTAGCTGGCATTGCGAAAAAATAGTTTAGTATAGACATAATGACGAGCTATACGAGATGTACTGTGACCTCACTGTCGTACAGCGTATCAAGCTCACCAGGCTCCGGTGGGCTGGCCATGTTGTACGCATGGAAACGGACGACCCAGCCCGTAAGGTCTTTTTAGGCCGTCCACAAGAACAGAGGAGGTGTGGTAGACCCAAACTGAGGTGGTAAGATGGCTTGAAGGCATCCGCCATTGAGGCCGGGATAACGGACTGGCAGACGACGGCGCGAGACCGTGAGCGGTTTCGGGCACTCTTGAGGCAGGTCAAGACCGCAAAGCGGTTATAGCGCCGGAAAAGTAAGTAAGTAAGTATGGCCAAAGGCTTATTCAAGAATTGGAAGCAACAAATCTTTAATAGCTTTGATAAAAAAATGACGAGAGAATTTTTCATGAATATGAAAATTCAATTGGGTGAGAAGAAAATTAACGTTGCTGGAATTTGAATCGTGAGCGGTAACAGCATCAACAATATTAGTTGTTGGAAAGAGCTGGATGCTCATGATTATACCAAACCATACTTCGAGCACCCATTTTCAAAAAAAAACAAAAAAAAAAATTATGTAACGCCTGACGCGCCCCATTTGCTTAGATTATTTCGAAATTGGTTTATTGACCATTGGTTTTTATTTCACAGGACAATTATCACTGCACAACCTTTGCGCTATCTAATGGAAGACAGATTCGGAGCGAAGGTAACTCCTCTTTTTAAGTTAAACACAGGACATTCGGAATCTATCTAGTCAAGAACGTTAAACTGTACACAGAGCAGCAGGACTGTTGTCACGAACTACAGCTGTGTCATTAAGACGATATATGCCTAAAGAAAAATAATTAGCTGGCATATAGAAATGGTAGATCTATGGTTCAATGTATCTAACTCATTCCATCCCAAAGCCAAATTGCATTACAAAAAATCGTACACTGCAAGTGAAGACAAGTTAAAAGCTTTAGATGACATGTTTAATTTAATTTAAACAATGGTAGTTGTTGGTAAAACAAATATGCAAATATTTCAAAAAAACATATTAATACAGATTGATTCGTAAAAAATGCTGTTTGTCGACATGAAGGCAAAGCGCGAAATCAACTTTTTATCCACGCATAAGGTAAATATAAGGTAAATAAGGAAATTTTTCAAAGGACTCACAAGGATGGAAAACTTATTGACGGACTTAAACTAAACGAATTGTTCATACATTTACAGACCTCCTTCACACACATTTCCCTGATTTTCCAATATAAATTCTCAATAGAAAATCATTAGAATGAGATTCTGCAATAATAAAAAAGGAGAAGTTCGAAGGAACAAAAAAGAAAGACACCAATGGAAAAACAAGCGACTAAAAAAATTAGAAGAATAATGAATTAGTCGTGGTATACATTGCGCACTGTGGCTCAATTTGTATTTTTTGTTCTGGTAATTTTGATTTTAGTTTTGTTTTCTGTTACTTAGTTCTTTTTATTAATATTGGTTATATTAACTTATCATGTTGAAAGGCATCATTCTTGATACTTTTATTGGAAAAACTGTGATATTTTATTAAAAGATTACATGTCTACGTCTACATGTGCTAAAAAAAACTGCGGTAGTCCCAATCTATTAAGATTCCAGCGGCTCCAGGCGGTTCCGATTACTTCACCAAACTTTCTAAACTGATTGATATAGTGTGACCTCAAAACGTATCACCCGAGTTGCTTGTAAACCTGGTTGTAAACCGGGATAATTTATATATAAATGTGAAATGGGGAAGAGTAAGGAAGCGTGCGCGAGCGACGGAATGTGCGCGAGAAGGAAAGAATAAAGAGAACGTGCGAGAATGGGCTAGGAAGGAGAACACGGTTACGACGGGTAACGCGGAGCGAGAGGGAAGATAGGCAGAAGCTATAAAAGCAGTGCGCGCTTTGTGAACGGGGAGTTAGTTTGGGACCGATAAGGGAACTGTGAAATGTGAGCTACTAAACGAGATGTGCGAATAAATCGTGTAGAACTTTACTTTCCGGTGTCCGTGTTTACTTCCCATATCAAATCTAACTTCACATAAATGCTAAAGCAGAGAAACAAGCTATACTAATTGAACTATATCACACTAAAGACATTATACTAACATAAGTCACACGTAAAGATGTCGATCTGCATAGGTCACTTTAGAATATTTGTAAATGTGTAGGATTGCGCCCAACACTAGATAATTAAAACTCGCGACTCGAGTTTTCTATGGGAGCAAAAATCAGCACAGTTACTATATTACATTCACCGGAGAGCGCTAGCAAGTGTCAAGCAAGAGCTACCCGCCAAGGACTCTATGTAAGATTTGCTAGCAAGGTGATATAAAAATGTAGAAATAAATTCAAGCTCCAAAATCTGTGCTGTTAACTGAATTCTGAATGTATTTCTTGGGGTACTTTTTACAAATTGCTGTGTTCCGTTAGCGATGTTTACATTTTTGGGTTTGTACGTTGACTTAATTTCCCCTCTTTCCGTTGACATCCCGCACGACAAAATCGAGCAGTTTTGTAGCTCGGATTTTCGATCGCTTTCCGCCAAAAGCGATCGAGAAAACGAGCAGAAATGTCAGGGAAAACGCTTGGATTCCGATCGAAGAAATATTTCAATCCTAAAATTTCAGCGCTGAAAATTTCGAAATATTTAATTTATAAACTTGCAACAATTTGGAATGCGAAATATTTCACAGCCATGTGCTGTGAAATATGTTTGTAGTTTGAGTTTGAGAAGTTTTTGATCGCTTTGCGCAGCGGGATACAAACCCGCTGCGCGAAGCGATCGAAAACTTCTCAAACTCTCGCTCAATGTAGCTAGAGAGCAAGAACCAATAATGATAAAGCGAAGTGAAAGGATGGGGTAGAGGGGAAGGAGACGAGAAATCGAACGTGGGTGTGAACAATTTTTCGGCCACTATCAATTTTGCGCCAATACGGTCGCGTCCCGGAGCTTTTTTGTCAGAAAGAGATAAACACATACGGCGCGCTCTCTCGGACGATCGTAAACGCTTCAATCGATCAAGAGCTTCGATCGGTTCTTCGGAAGTTTCTGCTCGCTTTTTCGATCGCTTTTGGCGGAAAGCGATCGAAAATTCGAGCTACAAAACTGCTCGATTTTGTCGTGCGGGGAACAGCGGGAACCTTCTTCCACGAACGGCAACGGCAGCGATCGGACGCACGCGCAATCCGCCTAGTTTTTAAGTTATTTGTTAAAAATAAAATTATATGTAGAAAAATACCGCAACGTCCAACCCTAGACTAATTAGTTCTCATGAACAAGTATGTATTGAAGAAAGGAAATAGAGATAGTTGGTTTCTTTCCACAGGACAAGAAGTTATCCAATATTGTTCAGCAGCGAAGGTAACTTCTACTGTGCGTATAACCGGAAAAAAGCTGATTGGCAGAATGAAAGAAGCCTTCATCTTCCCGCTTTCTTCAACATATCTGTTCACATTTGAATGTAACGTAGCGGAATTTGGGGCAAGTGTGCCATACGGGGCAAGAGTGCCACCAAGCATTTTTCCTTAAAAACTTTAGTTTAATGATCAATTGTGTATACAGTTGGTTGCTTTCCAATGACTAGGTATACTGAGCCAAATTTCATATAGATCAATCGATATTTCCCATTGTTTTGAACTGATTTATGTTGAGTTTCAAAATTGAGCAGAATATTATAATTTTTGAATCCAACCAAATAAGCTCTTAAAAATCATGCGAACAATCAACCGAGAAAATATTTACACCACCGTATAGCTGAGAAAACATGAAATTTTTTGTGGGGTTGGTTGAAAAAAACTTTCTTTTTGTCACTGAAAAATTCAATTTCAAAAAAGATACAACTTTTGGGGCAAAAGAGCCATCTCTATTTGGGGCAAGTGTGCCACCATCTTTCATAGGCGCGAGCTGTCAAAAATGTAAACATTGTTGTAGCGTTCAGCGGTATGGTGCGCTTTTACGAGCGGTTTCTACTCCGGAAAAACAGACCAGCAACAACCCATATTGCGATACAGTTTGTGATGAAAAGGGGTTCATTGGTGACTCAAGACATGTAGGAATACATACACTAGTGGTACAAACGTAATAATTTCCAATTATCTAAGAAATACGGTTGTTTTAACCAGGTGGCCGTCTTGCCCCATACGAGGGGCACTCTTGCCCCATAGCCCAAAAAAGAACGTCTTTTTGGACCCTTTTTAAAACGTTTCAAAAACTGTTTTGTTTGCACTTTTTTCAAGCGAAACTCATTTCTAAGTGAGGAAATAGATGTAAAATGCCCGCTGCGCAAAGCGATCGAAAACTTCTCAAACTCAAACTTCCAAAATATTTCACAGCCCATGGCTGTGAAATATTTCGCATTCAAAACTGTTGCAAAATTTATAAATGAAATATTTTGAAAGTTTCGGCGCTGAAAATTTTGGAATGAAATATTTCTTCGATCGGAATCCAAGCGTTTTTCCTGACATTTCTGCTCGCTTTTTCGATCGCTTTTGGCGGAAAGCGATCGAAAATCCGAGCTACAAAACTGCTCGATTTTGTCGTGCGGGTGGTTACGAGATTTGAATTGGCTTTTGAAAAACACGTTTTAGTGAGTTATAACTTGAAATGCTTAAGGTGGCACACTTGCCCCAAATTCCGCTAAATGAAATTGAAAGAACCATAGTCGAGCTTACTCCATCACAAGTGTTTTGTAAACTTGTGCCCATACCATTAAATGAAGATGGAGACACTTTTTTCACACCTTTGATACACACGCTTCCCGACGTAGACAGCAATTGAACAACGGTAAGTTTTCTTTATTACAAAAATATGAGGAAAAATATTAATTTCATAATGCTCTACATAACGGTTTTCTTAAAATAAAAAATAACAATTGTTTTCTTCGTCACGGGTTTTTACAGCACTTCAACTATTAAACTTCAATAAAACAGCCGTTCTTAAATAAAGTAAATGATAAATTCAAATTTAAATAATTCCTTATTAATTCATTACAACTAGTGTATTTACTGACAAGCTACTTTTGCTTTCTTCCATTTTATTTTCAATGTTTTGACTTAAGGAGCAGACATTTTTACATCCTTCATGTCTTGCGTTTGACAATTCATTTTTTTTTTCAATTTGTAAATTTGCAAAAAGTTACCTCTTGTTCCTCTAAATTCTTAGTCTTCTTCTTCTAAAATCTTAAAATTACATAATTTGATTAAAGCAATTTTTCCTTTTAAACCTCCAACCACCCAAAGTACATCCAGCACATACGTTTCGACTGTCATCTGTTTTTCGCATAATAATATATCTTTACATAATCACGGAACTGTAAATCGACTCCTAAAAAAACATGGAACTCTTCAAGTAAAGTCTCGTAATTGAGTGGATTGACATAAAACATTTGACCACTATCTTGTTTTGGAGGGCCAATGGCCCTCTATTAAACGGAATGTTTTACAAATTTATTGACTTTATTAAGCGTACTGTGCGAATGTCCACATCTTTAGAAGCAGGCAATGCCACTATATCATCGATATGTCCCGTTTCTTCGATAATTACTGATTCATCAACTGCATACACGATGTGCATCGACGCACTGTTTATAAATTGAAACGGCACTTGACAAAAAACATTTTTGGTAAGCGTTTCGAACACATCTTCTGCGATTGTCCTCCATCTTTTTTTTTTTTTTGGTTTTATTATTTTTTATTTGATTTTTTTATTCACAGTTCTATTTTCAGGTTGTGAAACAGACATTGGGCCTGATCGCCAACGAAAATCGATAAAATTTATCCAATCGGTTAATATGCTCGAATCCACCGGTGGAATTTATTTTCCACCGGTGGATAATTTCTCCACTGGTGGATAACTCTTTCCGATTCGAGTAGCCATTGGTTCTGCCTATCTGTCAATCACACTTTTGTTTACATTTAGAGGTGTTGTTTTGCGGAATGAATCAAATAGTTAATTTGGCTTATTTACGGACCATCTAGTGAAGAATCCACACCAGAAGTGGCCTTAGACAGTACCGACTGTAGACCTGTTCAAACGATCCGGGTAAAGTGTAAAACGGGTTGTTGGCTAAACAAGTCTAGATGAAACAAAATCGAATGAACTGCAGGACGAAGTTTGAATCCTTTCTGAACTTGTCGCCTTCGCTGACCCTTGTCCTGTGCCATGTACCATGTGCGCTCATCAACTCCAATCACCGCGAACGTTGGATCCGTGAACGTCCGTATTTTACGTTCTCGTGCAAAAATATATTGAAACAACGCGGTACAATTATTCCGTGCAATAAGCAGTGTCAGAAGCCGCTCACGGTCTCTCGCCCTCGCCATTCCATTATCCTGGCCTTAATGACTGACGCCACCAAGTCATCTGGCCACTTTTTTTTTTTTTTTTTTTTTTTTTAAGCACAAAAAGATGTTATGATTTATTCATATAAATTTGTTGAAAGACAAGATGTTTTTAATCCTCGCTAGGTTTCCTACCGTTTTGGCGCTTACACTAGGTACATGTTACATGAGATGTATCTTTATAGTTCGTTGGAGCAGAAGAACAAGCAGTACTTCGCAAAAAAAATTTACAAGGCTTCTGAGCCTTGCGACTTGAGATCAATTCTCTATCGGCTTAATATTACCGAATTGTATGGGAAAGGAGAAGATTATTTACAAGGCACTTAACTAACTTAAAATCTATTTTTGTTTTAATCTAATTCATTGGTATTTTCATCGTATTCCTAACTGCTAAATAAATTCCTAATTATGTCAACTTCCGAGTCTCGACATTTGCGCTTTAAGCACTCAATGATTTCACTTACTTTTTCTTTTATAGGAACAAAACCTGTTTCGCTATGAAGGGCCCTGGTGGGATATCTATTTGGCAGTCCCATAATGGTTTTCAGGAATCTGTTTTGTATGACTTGTATAGTCTGCATATTTGTTCGAGAGCACCTTCCCCAAGCTATGCTACCGTACGTTATTGATGGTAAAACAATCTGACCGTAAATGGCCAATCTGTTTTCTATCGATAATCCTGAATTATATTTTAAGAGGGAGTAGAGCATTCGAAAAAGATGGCCTGTTTTGGTTTTTATATAGCCTACGTGAGCTTTGAAAGTTAGACGCCTATCCAGAATGACTCCTAGATAGCGAGCTTCTGAAGCCCATGGAATGTTGTTATTTTCCATTTTTAAACTGCCCACTTTAGCGATTATGTTGGATGCTGTCATTCCAACCTTATATGGGAAAATTAATGCTTGGGTTTTGGTGTTGTTAACCACAATCTTCCACTCTTTGAGGAAATTCACATAACTGTCAAGCCCTCGTTGGAGACCTGCTCGTATGAATCTCAGAGGTTTTGCCGAGTACAGGATGGCTGTGTCGTCTGCATACAGTGCCAGGCTCGCGTTTGCCCCCAATGTAGAGACGTCAGCAGTGTAGCAGTTGTACAACAGGGGACCCAGAATACTCCCCTGCGGCACACCAGCATTGTTTTCGTATGGGTCAGATTTCTCTGATCCAATGTAGACAGCCGAAGACCGTCCACTTAGGTAGCTTTGTACAAGCCTAACAGTGCACAGAGGAAAGCCCTGCACCCTCAGCTTATGTATAAGACCATCATGCCAGACGTTATCAAACGCCTTTTCCACATCAAGAAGAGCCATGGCAGTGGTTTTTCCACGCATTTTGGCAGAGTCGACAACGTCCAAAACGCGCTGCAGCTGCTGGGCTGCCGACCGATGTTTTCTAAAACCGAACTGAACTTCACTGATGACATTGTTCGATTCACAATGAGCCATCATACGAGTGTAAATTATTCTTTCGAACAACTTACTTAAGGCACCAAGGAGTGAAATCGGACGATAGCTTGATCCTAAGCTAGGGTCCTTACCAGGTTTTAAAACAGGAACCACTTTTGCATATTTCCACAAGTGTGGAAAGTAGCCTAGCTCCAGACCCCTGTTAAACACGTCGGTCAGTAACACGACAGTGCTGTGTCCGACGTGTTTCAACATAATATTAAAGATACCATCCGCTCCTGGTGCTTTGTAGCCAACAAGATACTTAATGGTTCCTAGGAGTTCTCCGCTGGAGATACGCTCAATATTTGTCGCTTCAATAGGTTCTGAAACAAGAGAACTGATGCTGTCAGCAACCCTACTCTCATATGTGCTAGTCATGGATTCGCTCAATCTATGTGCCTGAGCAAAATTGACTGACAATTTCACTGCTTTTTCCCTAGGTGTAAAGGCAGGGATTCCACCATCAATTAGGACTGGTATCGGTCGACGCTTATCTTTGAGCACCTTCGTTAGACGCCAGAAGGGCCGAGAGTGTTTAGGAAGTGTTTTTAAACGATCTGAAAATTGTCTATTTCTTACTTCAACCATTCTGGCGTCAACAATCTTAGCTACCTGCCTGTATAAAGAATAGTAAGTCCTGTTCCTCGTCCTTTGGTATGTCCGTCTCAACGAGTTTTTTGACGCAATAAGCCGTTTTGTATCTGCGTCGAGTTCAGTTATCTTATGTCGTACTTGGATCAGCGGAACAAAACGATCTACTGCTTCCTTCATACAGCTTTCGACATTAATGATTGCTGTATTAATGTCTTCGATGGTCAGAAGAGGAGGTGCCGAACTGATGTTTTCCGTTATATACCGCTCAAATCGTGGCCAGTCTGCTTCTCGATAATTTCGCTGCTGTCTAGTGGCATGCGTCCCCGGGCAAACAATGTTCATAACCACTGGTAAGTGATCAGATGACAAAGCCGTGATGGTGGAAGGGACGTCAAGACGATCTGTTATATTCGAGATGAATATGTCAATCGTAGAGTAGGAATTGCCATTCTGGAACGAAGGCTGAAATGGAAATGACACTGAGCATGCGCTGGCTTGTGTGAGTTCTCTCAGAATCATTCCATTCCTTTTGGCGCGAAGGTTTCCCCACTCCTGGTGACGGGCATTCAGGTCGCCAGCTACAATGAATCTTCTTGAGGCCCGGGTGAGCAGTTGAAGATCGCGTTTCAACAGCCTGCTGGTACCACTAGTGTCGCTTACTTGTCTCGGGCAGTAAGCCGCATAAAAATGAAAGTTGCCCTCAGCACTGAGCATTTCGATTCCCACAGCTTCAATGTAATGGGTGTTAGGAAGGGGGAGTACTTTGAACGCTAAAGTTCGACGGATAGCAATTAGAACTTCCCCTTTTGGCTGATCAGGACGGTCCAGTCGAACTACAGTGTGCTCAGGGAGAAAAAATGATTTGTTATGCTTTAGGTGCGTTTCAGTCACAGCAAGCAGGTCGATTTTTTCATGATTCAGAAAGTCAATCAACTCCAGCCTTTTTGGAAGGACGGAGCAAGCGTTCCACGTTGCGCACTTAATCATCTCAAAAGTTGGCTGTGATAAATTCGACCATTTTCATTAGAATCTGATCACGCGGGCACTGTTTTGATAAGCGCTTGAATTCCACCCATAAGCGGACAATGTCACCAAACTGTGATTTTATTTCTTCATCTTCCTCATCGGAAAGACGGGATCGCAGCTGATCCAGCTTATCTTGGGCTGGTTGCCGATGGGTTTTTCGTGGAATTGAATACGAACAACTAGCAGATGCAATCTGATATTTGCACTGTAGGCTTTGCTGCTGCTGCTGCTTCTGCTGCTGCTGCTGCTGTTGCTGCTGCTGCTGCTGCTGCTGCTGCAGCTGCTGCTGCTGCTGCTGCTGCTGCTGCTGCTGCTGCTGCTGCTGCTGCTGCTGCAGTTTCTGTTGCAGCAGCTGCTGCTGAAGCTGTTGGTTCTGTTGCTGCTGCTGCTGCTGCTGCTGCTGCTGCTGCAGTTTCTGTTGCAGCTGCTGCTGCTGAAGCTGTTGGTTCTGTTGCTGATGGCCATGCGGACAACCGTGGCAAGTGCAGACAGAATCTTTACGGTACTGTCCAACCCAAGGTAATGGTTCCGCCCACGATGATCTAGTTGGTATTGGCGCCGGGACTAATCGTCTTGGAGCATTTTGTGTTGAGTAACGCTTCTGCAGGTACTGCTTACGCGAGGGGCAGTTTCGATTATAGGGGCTATGGTCCCCCATACAGTTTGCACACGTATGTACATCTCCCATCTCTTTTGTGCACTGCTTTGAGCGGTGATTTCCTGCACACTTAGCACATCGCGGTGACATTGCGCAGTGCTTAGCACCATGTCCAAAGTTTAGGCAGTTCAAACACTGTAGTACATCTCTGTGTTTCGGTTGGAATCGTTCCCATTTAACGGTGGTGTAGTTAATATGGGTTATTTTTTGCAACTCCTCTAGGCTGATTGCTCCTTTTGGAAAGGAGACAACAAAGAGTTTTGATGAGAGGCCCCGGCCCTCACCAATTTTAACTTCACGTACAAGCGATGGTTGTAATTTCACGTCACGTAACATTACGGTAACCTGCTCAGCCGAGCCGAATCGTAGTCCTTTCAGGACTACCTGATAAGGCTTATCAGCCTTGAATTCATGAGAATAAAATTCTTTCGTGTAGTTTTCAAGTAACTTTTTGACCTTATCATGGTCATCTCTTGATGCCGCATTTATGCGACACGTGTTTCCAGAAGCGAAACTAAAGGAGGCTTTAATGGCACCTGACTGAGTGGTATCACAAAGGGAACCGTATTCCTCCTCATTTAATCCCGAGACAACAATTGGCGGGATTTTTTCTTTGCGGTGGTTTTCTTCCTTCGCAGTATTTGGTACATCAATACCATCCATCGCTGCATTAACAGCTACGTCGCCAGCTGTCGCCGGCGTGATTTTTATTTCCCCTTTTTTCTTTGAAGCCGGGGTCGATGACTCCGGTTGAGCCTCCTCGCGTTTTCTTCTTCTCATTTCAGCAAGTAAATCCGGCGTACGCTTCACTCTTTTCTTTCGAACTGCGGGGCCGGCATGATATGGCACAGTTCGCCACTTACTCATTTACACATGTGTTGGTGCGAGCAGAACACACCACACACTTTAATCGTCAAGGTCACAAACGAGCACAGAGCGCAAAAAACACGTCCGATCACGTCAACGTCCCGACAGCGAATCTGAATCTGGCCACTTAAATTTAAACCTACTACGCCCTCTCCGCAATGGCGGATTTAACGGTAAACGGACTGAGTGGCCGCAGGAAGCCCCGTCGATATGAAGTCCAGCATATATAGTGTGTACAGTAGTCTCATCGCGGGTCTCCGTGAAGGATAGAGGCTCCATGGACGAAGGTACTCAAAGACTACAGGGGGCCCATATATGAGGGATTCCGACCAATACCCCCCACTCTCCCAAGAAAAAAAAAGTGTATTTGATTCAAAGCCAAGTGACGAAATCAACCCCCCCCCCCCCCCCCTCCGCACAACATCTGAGACGTTCGTTTCCATGTATTTAACATGGCCTGTCCACTGAAGCCTGGCGAGCTTGATACGACAATGAATGTGCTTCCACACATACGATGATGATTGCGTCAGATTTGATAAAAATAAAATAACTACGTTAAAATTGTAATCTATGCGATTCAGTATGTGCTATTCAAGTGTACATATTCGTTTAAATGGATGAACAAAACAATTCATTGGGTGCGTCACCAATAAACAAACAAACGCGTCGTTTGTCACGAGGCGTGGAACTTAGCGATGTATGTGTCAATCCGATCATCCCAGTCAGACAGCCTTCTGTTAATTTACCCATTCGAGCAGGTTTTTGTCTGTCATAACAGTAATTTAAGAACAATTTAGCGGTACGAAGTGATGTCGTTTGTTGTCAGTGAAACGATGTAAATTAGAACAAAAAGTGTATTGTTTTAATGATCTTTTAGTGGAAGAAGACATCGGCGGTGTGTTTAAAACTATAAAATGTAAAAAACAGCCGAGAAATTGCATTTATTAGTGCTATTTGTGCACCACCTTCTCCGGGTGAAGCGGCTGTTCAAGTCGAGTTTGCTTAAAAAAATACATTGTAATCGTTTGTATAAGTTAAGGACAATGATTGAATACATTCAACTGTAATTTAATACATTTCGTGTTATTTATTAACAATTTGGCCGACAAAAATATTAATAAAATAGAGGAAGGAATAGGATCTGGTAAAACTGCTCGAATGGGTAAATTAACGACTGCTAATTTACCATTAAATTACTCTTAAATTACCGGTAATTTAGCGGTAAGATAGGGGTAAATTAAGTCCGATTTGTCTGACTGGGATTCCCGGGCTGTATCCTTCCATAAGCGACCCCGAGATTTTGGGGATAGTCCGGAAGGTACAAGTAGGTACAACACCTTCGATAGGAGCACGACAACGCAAACGATTCCAACCGGAACTCGCCGCTCCAACGGATATGAGTTGCTTATAATTTCTTGTACCTAGTGATCCTATTGGTCTTCTCAATCTCGTTGCAATTACCTGTCGGAACCGATTCTAACATGCCATAAGGACATAACATAAGGTTGGATAAAAGAGAAAGATTAGCAGAAAAGGATTTATTTTGTTGGTTTTTCATTTCTTAGCTTGAACCATAAAAATTAGATACCTGTTATAAACCTAAATTTATGTATTTTGATTATTTATAAAAAACAGGTAAATTTATATTTTCTAAAAAATGATATTTTTGCTAAATCGAGTGATAAAACATCTCAAATAACTCAAACAGGGAGAAAACATTTTATTTTGCGAGCTGTTAAACATGTTTTCATATTATTTAGTTTTCCACTGTTATATCAACTGGGGTGGAGCAGTAGATATGGCTATCCGACTGAAATGGTTTTTTTTTTATATGAAGTTTTAACTGCATATCCCACTGCTCGACTTTTTAACCACGTTGCTATGGCGGCAAACACCATTCCACTCCACTACCAAACCGATCGGTTAGCGGAGATTCTGATTGAGAACACTCAATTGGATAACATTGGAATTTTGCTAACCGATCGACTAAATTATCCACTCCGTTATCGACTTTCGTTCCCGATCAGGCCCATTGATGGGAATGAGGCGTTTGGTTACGTTTGCGAAACATTGGGTTGAATCGCAAACCGTAACGACTATCGTTATCGTTAATTTTTGTATGGGTCTCCTAGCAACATACGATCGTCAAATTATAAACGACAATGCAACTAACGACAGTCGTTACGACTAGACACACCTCAATTTAACTGGAAAACAAACGACTCTTAGCCTACTACGATTGTTAATTTGACGATGAAACATTGCAATGGAGCAGGTGTCGTATTTTTTTACCGTCGTTTATTTTGACGGCTTCCATTGGTGATCCCACCCATTATCTGATGTCACAAGTGCTCCGAACGACGACGGAAGCATCAAAGGAAGCAGTGCCATTTGGGACAATCCAGTCATACCATGCACTTTAGTAAAGCACGGTAACGATCCATACGGAAGATACCCCGCTGCGCAAAGCGATCGAAAACTTCTCAAACTCAAACTGCAAACATATTTCACAGCATGGCTGTGAAATATTTCGCATTCAAAATTGTTGCAAATTTACAATTGAAATATTTCGAAATTTTCAGCGCTGAAATTTTAGGATGGAAATATTTCTTTGATCGGAATCCAAGCGTTTTCCTTGACATTTCTGCTCGCTTTTTCGATCGCTTTTGGCGGAAAGCGATCGAAAATCCGAGCTACAAAACAGCTCGATTTTGTCGTGCGGGACGGAACTTAACAGAGCCAATGAAGGAAGCGGTGTCATCAGTGATGGTCGAACGCCATCAGATGGATTCAAAAGCTTCGACGGCATCCCCTTCGTACTTCATGACAACGGAAGTAGCGGTTTCCCGTGCGTACGCTTTGAAACACACTTGTTGGAAACACACATGCTAGAGGAAATTTTAGCAGCAGCGTCGTCGACAGTCCAGCCATTCCAGTCAACAACGGAGATACTGGTGAACGCAGCACAACTGAAGGTAAATTCGTACCAAGACGACAAAGGGAACATTGCTCAACCCGACAATTTATCGCTGATAGTATATCGTCTACGACGGTAAAGTTTAACATTTGATAATGTAATGCCAGATTTTACTAATTAAAATATGAATTTGGTTGTTCGCTCGTAGATTTACTCGTAAAAATAATAATAAGGAGTAATCACTATGCGGAACTCTGTATTTATATTATTTAACTGACTGTAAGAACGGTTATCGTACGAGGGCAGATTCTTTCTCCATTTTACCCCATACGTTTGAAACATACGTATGACTTATTGGTGAGCTAGATTTCTTGGTCAAAGCAAGAGTGTCAAAGATCATTGATTTCTTTCTGTTAAATAAAATACGTACATGTCTTTAAGTCTAATTTACAAGATTCATTTTTGCTTTCAAATCCTAATATTTACAAAACATTACTCCATACTGTAACGCTCATAGCAATAGTATTTACATAACAAATTTTTTGTAATCACACAAAACTAAACTAACTCGCAGAAGAGATTTGACCTATTTTACATTTTCTTTATCCATTTTATAAATGGGAGCTGGCATCTTATTTCCTGTTAAATATAATCTACGTTTTGCATGACGATTTTTTGTGAAATAAGGCTGAAGGTCTTCATTTTGAAGATCACCAAGTTCTTTAAAAAGATTCAGCATGTTTGGAAAATCTTTTAAAGGAATTTATTTTTAACCCTTGCCACTCCAGGTACAGTTTGCAAATAGTTGTTTTGAGAAAATAGTGTCTATTGCGCGGTGTAAAATATAATGGATTCGACTTTCACTAGCTTCATGTAAAACAAACGCTAAAACGTTTTGCTTATATGTTTGATCGTCCCCTAGACCAGTGGTCGGCAAAGTCCGGCCCTCGGGCCAAATACGGCCCGCCGCAACATTAAATCCGGCCAGCGAAAGGATTTGACTGATTTTGAAAGATGGGAAGAATCGATTCGTACACAAATTACTGAAGATCTTTTAGTATACCATATTATACCGTACTTTTTCAACTTTAATTAAAGTACTATGGAATGACAAACCGTTCAGTATGTTCGAACTCGAGGTCAATATCCCCATGACTTTTGCATGAAAAAATTGCCATTTTCGGCAGCCTGCAGAAAAAAACTAGGAAATATAATTTCTTTACATTTACAGCTGTTGAAAGGGAATTATTTAAGCTTACTAGCACAAATAAGTTCACGACTTTGCAAATCGCCTTTCGTCAGTTATCAAGAATTTTCACCGTGGTGACGGTGTACGAAGACATGCATAATTTAAGTTCTACCTTGGATTTTCATCAATTCCTGCTCAGTTTTCGCTACAAAATTGTTGAAGTAGAGTTTTTGCATCACGTTGGTGCAGAAAAAATCGATGGGACACAAGTGACGGATGTCTGACCAGTTTGCGGACTAGGGTGTCATATCGAAATTTTATCGAAATTCACATGCTGCAATAATTGCAATGACCTGTTGCTGCAATGATTGCATTGAGTTTTCGCGTAATTGTTTGCCACTGCGAAGCCAGTGGATGCGATTTCTAATTCCTGATCTGTTTATTCATGTTTCCCAGGTATTATTTTACTGTTTGGTGGGTTGCATCGATCTCCCGGTCCAGCTAACACAGTAAAGTAGACACTTGTCCCTCTGTCTTCATTTCAGTTTCTTTTGGAACCTCAAAAATGAACCTGGGCTTTCTTTCGATACTTTGATTGTTGCCTAATAGTGCCAAGATGATGGCGACCAAAATGCCGAAACGGGTATATACGACGTCCACAAACTTCCACACGTAGTCCATTTTGGACCCAATCTTTGATCACGCACGCTTTTGATTCACTATTTTGACCATCATGGTTAGAGTTCGACTGACAGAGGTGTCAAATTTTGTCTGCTAACTAATGGGATACTACTTCTCAAAGTGCAATCAACGTTTTGTTAGTGCGGGTTAAGATAAACCCATGAAAAGTCCGCGATTGTTGTCCATTTTGTATTGTAACCGTTATGTAATATTAACATTATTTTAAAACCACAATAAGACTATCGAAATGAAGGTCGCATAAAATTTTATAATGATAAGATACACTAAAGTCTGGTTGCAATAAATTTATTTAAAGTTTTGCATGAAATTGTAACCGACGCAATATATGGAAAACAAAGTTTTAGATATAGTGAAATAGCTGCATACATTTTTCCCGCTATACTATTTGTTCTTAACAACATGCCCGTCATGGGTTCAATCCCCAAATAGACCGTGCCGCCATACGTAGGACTGACTAAGCCAAGCCAACAAATGGGTACAGGCAGGCCTTGACCGACATCGGGTTTTGAGCCAAAGAAGAAGAAGACTATTTGTTCTTCTATTCGTTGTTTTTTAATTTGACACAAATCAGTTGTTTTCTTTTTTATCTGTTTTAGGGATATTTTGCATTTTTTTGTATTTGAAAAAAAAATAAGAACATTAAAAAAACATCTGTTGTTTTAACGAGAACGACGATTCCACGCTGTTGCTGATAAGAGTACAACGCTGGTCAAAGTGCTAAAGTTTCTCATAAGGAATCATTAATCAATGTATCTGGCATGGCATTACTTGTCCATAAAACATTTTTTTATTTACTAAATGCACGTCTGCCTCGATAATTTTTAGCCAATAACACTTTTGTATCATCCCCAGAATAGCCTTAATATTTTTTTGCGGCGTGGGACGATGAGGTCATCAAGAAGCGATATTGCTCTTGCTTTGTTATTTTTTGACTTATCACACTATTGTCCTACTTTTAGCGATCGTCAAATGATTAAAGTAGGTAAAGTAAAGTAAAGTTTTTAAGTAGGTACTATCAATTTTGAACCATGATTGGAGACAACATAATTATAGGAAAATAGTAATAATACCAATTGCATTGTTTAACATTATTAACCAATTATTTTGTTTCTAAAATTTTATAATGTAATATTTAATGCACAATCATATAAAAACCGCATTCTCCTGGCCCGCGGTTTTAAATCATTTACTAAATTTGGCCCTTTGCCTCAAAAGTTTGCCGACCGCTGCCCTAGACGAACGTCAAATTCTTCCAGTTTTTTCTGCTATTGAGTGGATTGAATCGAAAATTTCTCGGAACTGAATTTGTCTGTATAGGTGGTCGGATGCACTCCGATTGAACTGCTTGTTCAAACCTTTGTCGCAAGGCACGCACTTCACGTAACACCAATCCATGCTATGGACGTATGTAGGAGCAGCATTTGTTCTTTGAACAGCAACTGGGTTGATATTGAAGCTCATAAAAGAATGGACATTAGTCATTGGTGGTGGACCGAGATCTTTTAATGCAAATAATGGAAGTGACGAGCAATATAATGATGTCTTTGTAACATCTTCGATTTCACTTAGTGACCGTTTGGCACGTTGCTTGTTAGATCGTCCAGCAACATTTTTGGTTTTGGTTGGTTGGTTTACGGATCGAATTGAGGAAGCTCTTTCTATTTTTTGAGTAGTTTTCTGAATCGGTGTGTTTGCTGCAGGAAATAGATCAGTATTCTCTGATGCATATTTTGTACCAGATGAAACAGTAATTGTTGCAGTACGTTGCGCAGGTTTTTTAGGTGATGATACTGCTGGCCTCGACGGCATTGGAAGTGACGGAGAAAACAATGGTGGAGGCGATGTGATGTATTCGATTTCAGGTGCTGGCGGGGGAGGAATCGTCACTGTGGACAGAACACGTACGGGCGAAAACGGCACAGCTTTTGTTATCGATGGTCCAGCTCCTCCGGATGACGAAGGTGCTGGCGGAGGTGGAATCGTTGACCATTGACAGAACCCGTACTGGAGAAAGCCGCGCACTTGTCTGTATAGATGATCCATCTTCTTGGGATAACAACGGTGTCGCTGGGTGAGAAAACATTACACGTAATCCGGTCGCTCCTGTTGACAGTACTCGCACCGGAAGAAATTTCGCACTTTGTTGAGAACGTGTTATGGTCGATTTTACCATTTCAACGGATTTCAGTGTGGATGGTTGTTGTAATGCTAGAAACAAAAAAGAAAATTATTAATAAAATGTGTTCAAAAGCTCAATTAAAACGATGTGTTCTACACGGTGGTTCAACTTAGACTCTAATATTTATCGTTCATGCATTTTTCTGTTCCTATATACGTACGCGTTCTCACTAACACTTACTCTAATCGTTCCTTAGATTATGGCTACTTGTATGCTATTAACCTTCCTGCATACATCTAGGCGCTAACAAAATGTCTATTTTAAACACTCGTGCTTACTTGTGTAGATACTTACAGGATAAGTATTTAGCTCCATTTTAGCGCATGCAATTTTTGCGATATGGTCTAATTTAAGATTAACACTTTCGATTTCACTTTGCAAGAACACTTCAGATTATCAAGGATGATTAACGCTCTCTGTTATTATTTCGTTCACAGCCTCAAACCAACAAAACAGTGGGTCCCAAGGACGCAAAAACCCGACGGCGGCCTGTGTAATCTGAGCTCTCTACAAAACTCTCCACGAAGCTCTCGTTTACAGTCTTGTCGAGAGCTTCGCCACAGGCGCCCGAACCATCCGTCAAGCACACATCTAAACGTTCTGGTTTCTTCAGCCGCTCACGCATACCAATGTGTTTGCTCCACCCTCTTTTTCGGATTGCTTATAGAAATGATGAGGCTGTTCACATTTGCTTTACACACACATGCATGCTATTTATTGAATTAGCGCGTTGCCACGGACAGTGGCGCGTTAAACGGTGGGCGGACTGGGCGGCCGCCAGGGGCCCCGTCGATCTAGGGGGCCCCGTCATTGTGGATGTTCGACTTCGTACCGATTCTACCCCCCCCCCCCCCCCCCCCCCTCTGGATGGGACTTTTACCATCTATTTCAAAAAGACACATTTTTTATTAATCCATTTTTCCCATCGCTTTACTCACTGTATTTTGTCGAGGGCCCCGAACTGCTGAAAACCGGGGCCCATACTACTCAAAGCAGCACATTAAATGTTCTAAGAAATCTGCCAATACTTGCATCAAAGCTGCGCTGCGACACGCGCGCACAGCTCAAATCAATACCTCATCATCGTTGGCGCAAAGTATTGGACAGAGCGAGAAACCGTCAATTTTTGCTGGTGTGGGTGGCCTGTGCACGAGACACCCAAACCCAGAACCACGCAGAGCAACTTGCTGCTAAAATGGAATGCACAGAACGCTGCGCTTAACTACCACCGAAAACCCGTTACACAACACAAGCATACAACACACCCAAACAAAAGTTTAAAGGCCCCGAAACACAATATCAATACACCGGCTCGTAGCCGGTAAAATTAGCAGGAAAAACTGACTAACATCAAGCAAGCAACGGTGCTCCAGTGGGTAGAGGTTTCATTCGAGAAACGATCCATCGATATCGATGTGTGCGCTTTTCAATTTGGCTTGGATGAAACGTGCCTGTGTTTGTCTGGGGGCCCCCTATACTTGTTTTGAAGATGTGTGCCGAAAACAGATAGCTGTTTTCACGCGAAAAATGGTATTCACATCTCAAGCCTGAGATCGTGGAGCGTGCCTGCTTTTAACGCAAAACCTTAAATTTCCACGCGGGGCCTTACTCAACTTTTGTGGTCAACTGACAAATAGGGGAAATCGGGAAGGGGTGGTATTTATATGTCCAAAAAGAAACTGTGCCATGTTAATATTAAAATGATGTTTTATCACTATTTACATACAACTTTTTGCGTGAAGACAAGATAAAAAACCGTTACAGCTATGCTGAAACTAAAACTCAAAGGTGGTTTACGGGGCCCCAACTATTATGTGGACTCTTCGATGAAGGGGCCCCTTCGGTAAGGGCCCCCGTCGGTAAGGAGGCCCCGTCGATAAGGGGCCCCGTCTATAAGGGGCCCCGTCAATGAAGGGCCCGTCCATTTGGTGTCTTGGTGTGGATGGTCGATGCACGAGCTCACCAAAAAACGCGGAGACACTTGCTGCTAAAATCCAATGCACAGCACACAGAACAGAACGCTGCGTTTAACCACAAACCCGTTTCAACAGCCACAAGCACACATCATACACAGTCAAAAATTTAAAGGTCCCTAAACAAAATTTCAATACACCGGCTCGTAGCCGGAGAAATTAGCAGGAAAAAATGACACCAAGCTCGCGTCGCTTTAAAAAGCCTAGGAAGGTCGTTTGGTCAACGGTGGGTTCAGTGGGTTGAGGTTTCATTCGAGGAATGGTTAAATCGATGTCATTGTGTGCGCTCTTGGCTGGGATGAACCGTCCTGTACTTGTATACGGGGCCCCTGCTACCGCTTTGCGATTCTGTGCCAAAAGCAGACAGCTGTTTCACACGAAAAATGGTATTCACATTCCTGGCCTGGGATAGTGGATTGTGTGTGTTTTTTAATGCAAAAACTAAAATTTTCATTCTTGGCCCTAATCGAACACATCCAGTTTGTGGACCGAAGAGAAGGGGAAATGGGAAAGGTTTCAGTTAGAAGAAAGGGGGGAAGGGTATAAAAATACTCAAGGAACCTATGGAACATGTTCATTTACATATGTTTTTATCGACTATTTCAAGTTTTGCGAATACAACAAGACCAAAAACCGTTACAGATGCATCTACATACAGCCATACACAGCCATAATACGAAGAACAATCTCCATTGCCGCGTCCATTTGGGGCCCCGTTGATGATCCCGTCGATTGAGGGGCCCCTTCTATTTGGTGTTGTCAACCCAATATATCTCCATTTTCCCCCCGGGGGTTATGTTTACAATCAGATTTACTATTACTACCAGACCTATCAGAAGCATATTTATTTTATTTATCATAAGCATTTTACTATCAGAAGCAGAAAACATTTGCCTTTTTAACATGTGCAATATTTTTGTTTAACACGTGCACCTAATTTGGAAGCGTAGAACGCTGCGATACATGCCCACAGCTCATAACAATATCATTTCATCATCGTTGGCCCAATGCATTGAACGTTACGCGCGAGTTGGGTAAAGCGAAATCCGTTACAAGAGATGCCTCACGCAAACTACTTGCACATACGACATTAAAAGGCTCCGAAACCGATCTCAACACAACGGTTCGTAACCGGAGAAATTAGCAAGAAAAATTGGCTGACACCAAGCACGCTCTTTTTATCTGTTGAGGTTTCATTCAAGAATCGATTCCGATGTCGATGTGTGCGCTTTTTAATTTGGCCTGTGTCTATGTTATCACGCAAAAACTAAGAACTCGTGCCCCTGCTATTTTTTGGGGACTGGACGAAGTGATGGTGGAAAAGCAAGCTGTTGAAGGGTTTGGGTCAAATTTGGAAGGGTCGGCGGAAAGGAAATATCGATATGAATGATCGCGTAAAATTTGACGGTAGCGGTCGGCAAAGTCCGGCCCGCCACAATATGCAGTCAGGCCCGAGAAAATATTTGCGCGATTTTGAAAGATAGGAAGATCCTATTCATTACAAATTAACTGAACATATTTTAATATGACAATTCATATCGTTGAACTATTCCAAATTTGATCACCATAACATGGATTGTCGGACCAATCAATATGGTCAAATTTGAGGAGAAATTAGAAAATAGAAACGAATAATTCCATAAAAACCTGACTGTTGATTTTACGAGAACAATGGTTACACACTATTGCTTTTTAAGGATGCAACGATTTTCTTGGAGTTTTTTTTAAAGAAATGCACTATCAATTGGTCTGACCTGGCCTTACTTGTCCGTGGCCTCATAATAGTACTGAACGATTGTACGATTGTCTCGATAATTTTTCAGCTGTTAAGGTTTTTGTACCATCTTCAGATATATCCTGAAAACATTTTGCAACATGGAAGGAAGGGTACATTCAGAAGCAATATTGCGATTTTGCTTAATTGTTTTGAACTTTTTATGACTTTTGCACAGTATGCTGCAGACTCTTAATTGAAGAATCTTTACAATCAATTTTAGTTATTTAATAAAATGAATTTGAAACTTGCTTGGATGATATAATAATTTAAGAAAACCAATAACCAATCGCATTGTTTAATATCATAAACCAGTTATTTGGGTATTAACTGTAATAATATAATAATATATGTGTAAAAAAATGCATTCTCCTGGCCCTCACCGTTCGATCATTTAGAAAGCAGCTGATCTAAAGCAGTGGTCTCCAACCTGTGGTCCGTGGATTACTTGAGACAAACATACTGCAATACAAGGTATTTCCAGTTACTTTCGAATGAAAATATTGTTTTTCCCGCGAGCAACAAGTTATCGCTCTGACCGATTGAAAATGAAGTGGCCGTAATTCGAAGCAAGACGGTACTTCAGTATTCATTGTAAAGGTAAACACCAACGTAAAAGCAAAATATTGTTTTCATGTTATGCTCACGATGACGATTTTAAATCAAATCGTCCGTATTATGAAACACGAGCTAGAAACTGTAAAGTAGGAAAGAAAATATCGTTTAGAACCATCGTTCTTGTCAATAAAAGACAAATGTAACTAGCTTAGCGAAAACGATAACTTTCCGACCTTTAACTTCTTTTGAGTATAGATAAAACCAACTCCGATCATGGCAGGTCAGATTTGTTCGGATTGTCAGGATAGGACTAAGCCCATCCATCATCTATCGACTTCTCATTTAAGGAGTTTAGTTATGTCCTCCTACACAAGGTAATCCCTCTAAACTCCAACGTCCTAAAGGTTTTTATGATCGCCTAGACGATCAAGTGTCGAAAGTCCGCTTCGAAACAGTATCCACAGTACCCAAAATTTGAACATACCACAAAGCCTTTCTGATATTACTGATTGTTTAGTCATTGATATCGATTAAAAATTGGCGAAAAAAAGTATTGAAATTGGGGTTTTTATTGATGCGCGGGTGGCAGTCCATGCTGCTCTTGTTCATCTCTGTTTCATAAAGATTTATACAGATGTGAACTGTATTTTGTCGAAGCAAGTTTGTTGATTTGGTACGCACTCACGGTTATCATGAAATTTCAGCAAGAACAGCAAAGTGGTGTGAAGATTTTTCTCAACCAAAACGTTAATCCCGCAAGCCGAATACGCACCTAAAATTTATCGGGGTGTAAGCGGTTACCAAATCAAATGTTTGTTCATCACGAGCAAGTGGGCATCGCATTTTGTTTTCTTTTGAAGCTCAGAAATGTCGTTTTGACAGAATAAATAGCTGCATTTTCAGTAATTTGTTTTACTGATATTCAGTGAAACGAGAAAACCATGTATTACTCAATAGCTTTCAGTAAAAAATGTAACTGCAGCAAACTTATAAAATTTGCAGTGTATGATTCGTACACCACATCCCCCCCCCCCCCCCCCCGTCGATGGATTTGGTGAAGGGGCCCCGTCTACCATAACGCCTAGGGCCTCGGAGAGGCTTGACCCGCCGCTGGCCACGGAGCTGAAAAAATTTTGAAAAAATTTTCAACTTTGTCAAAATTGCTTGTCAACTGCAAAAAAGAGCTTTTCTCGTGGCCGCAACAAAAACATACACAAGAGCGACAAAAAGCTACAACATCTGAATATCATCGATATTTTGTTTAAGAAGCACTAACTAGGTACATAAATCAATTAGAATCATGCATTTTAGCATTATTATCATAACAATGGGTCACAACTGCGCCAAATAGCTGTTTGTTTACGCTTTTTCACGAACGTCAAATATTGTCAACTTTTGTCAACTTTTTTTCCTGGCTGCTCCAGGTTACACAATTTTGACAAAAGCTCAAAAAAGTGACAAAAGCTCACATTTTGAAAAATTTGTCAGCATTTTGTCACTCCCGTGGCCTTTCGCTTAATAATATCACTCTCCCTTCCCACATGTGTTTTGCATACTCCCGCTGTGTAGACGGCAGAACGCTTTCCCCCTTCCAAATTTACCGTTCTTCCTCCTCTCGTTCTTCCTCCACTCGTTTTTCCTTCCTCCTACCGCGCCCGGGGTACCATCCGTGTTGCGCGTGTTCAGCTGGCTTCAGTTTAATTATGACGTCATGAACAGGCGCTGCACGTGTTGAACCGGCTTCTGTTAAGTAATGACGTTCTCACCGGGGGCTGCGCGCGTTTCGACAGGTTCTTGGCGTTGGTTTGTGGCAGTATTGTGCTGAACGCTGTCCAAATAAATGAACCAATAATGAATGTATGTAGTATGTATTACTACGGAGAGTTTTGCGCATAGGATTACATCAACACTTACCTTAATATTTTAAAACTGGAAAACGTTTTCTTTCCGTCGCTCACTTTGAACATTGTTGACGAGGCCAGCATGTAGTATTTGATAAATAGCGCACAGACCTGTAACTTTTTAGACGTCAAGGGTTAGTTGAATGTACCTGCACAAGCACACAGCAAGAAGCTTACCTTAACAATTTGCTAGGATAAATCATTCCATAACAGAAGAAGAAGGAACACGGCCCAAAACGTAAACGAGCAAAGTACGTCGCAAAAGAAATCGCACCTCACTTCAGTACATCCTTCCACAGGGAAAGTTCTGGACAGACTGAGGATGCCTCACACTCGGATGAGAGCGATAGCAGAAAAATCATGGTTGATCGAGAGAGATGGGTAGACTCGGTCCAGCGCAATCCGCTGGTAGATGCATGTGTGTGTGACGAACGAAAGACTTCAGACCCCGCTTACCCCCTAATTCCTCCATCATTTTTCGTCACACGCACACTAATGAGTTTAGAATGTGTCTCTACAGTTTATTATACTAATCTACAACATAACTGAAGCTAGCTGCTTCTTTTATACCCGTCGTATATGCTATGGTCTACTTTGTTTTTGTACCCCCCCCTCTTAGACCTATCGCAAATCGATGTTTCGTAAAAACTGCTGAAGAAAACCCTTTCGTAAACATATCCGCAAGTTGGTTTTCGCTTGGAATATACTTCAGTTGAATTCTTACGGTCTGGATACATTCTCGTATGAAGTTGTATCTGATGGGGTATATAATTAACGGAGTATTCAAATGCACGCCAAATTCGGTAAGCAGATTTTTTAACCACATTGCTTCGCAGGATGATTGGCTTAACGCAACATATTCCGCTTCTGTTGATTACGAAGACATCTTCCTTGATTTCTTTTTCCAACTGTCATATGCTGATCGTACAATTTCATTCCAGCTCTGCGGCGCCTGTTTTAAACCATACAAGGATTTGTTCAGATTTTATACCTTCTTCCCCCTCTCAAATCCTGGTGGTTGTAGCATATACACTGTTTCTGAAAGATTTCCATTCAGAAAGGCGGTCCGCACATCCGTCTGATGAAGATAGAACTTCTTCTGCACTGCTACTGCCAGTAGGGTCCTCACTGTTGTTATTCGGTCTACTGGAGCATACGTTTCCTGATAGTCATACCCTTGACGTTGAGAACATCCTTTAGCAACGAGCCGCGCCTTGTATCTGTTCACAGTACCATTCTCCGAGTATTTGATTTTGAATACCCATTTACAAGGAACTGCTCTCGCGCCAACAGGAAGTTCTACTAGATTCCATGTTTCATTTTTCTCGAGCGCTTGCATCTCCTCCTTGATCGCTTGTTTCCATTCAGGCCAATCGTCACGCTTCCGAAGTGCATCAATCGTATCGGTAAATCTTCCACGTAATTTTCCGCGTTCAGTGCAAATGCGACATTAGCTTCATAATCACTAAAGCGCACAGGTGGATTTCGAATCCTCTGACTACGACGAACTGCTACTTCGTTATGTTCTGTGTTGTCAATAACATCAGGCGTATCATTCGAGTTTTCATGACATGTTTCTTCCGAATTTCCAACAATATCAGCCGATCTATTCGTAGCTTCAATATTTGTATTTTTCACGTTTTTAATGCCCTCAGTCGATGTGTTAAAACAATTGCCAAAATCGTCCAGATGTCGAACAGTAAATTCAATAATACCATTTGTTTCACTAACCTGTTCTGGTAGCATCCTTTCTTGGTCAAAAGTGGATTCTTTCAAACGACGATTCGACATTAATTCTTCGATTACAACATCACGAGGAACGATAATCTTCCGATGTACAGGATCCCACACACGATAACCATTGATTCCGTAGCCAACAAGAAATCCTACTTGACTCTTGACATCAAGCTTCGTTCGCTTCTCTTTCGGTATGTGACACAAAACCTTACTTCCGAATATTCTGAAACGAGACACATTTGGCTTGTGCCCGAACCACAATTCGTATGGAGTTTTGCTCATACTTAAAGATGAGGATGGACTTCGATTGATCAGATGGACTGCCGTCAAAACCGCTTCATTCCACATCGATCGTTTGAATTTCGAATCGTCCAAAATAGCTCGTGCACGTTCCATAATCGTCCTGTTCATGCGTTCAGCAACTCCGTTTTCTTGCGGTGTATATGGAACGGTTGGTTCCATTACAATGCCCTTTTCCTCACAAAAATGAGTAAAATTTGAGTTGATATATTCACGGCCATTATCACATCTTACTCGGGATATTCGACGATCAAAGTGACCTGTTGCCATCAATGTGTACTTAACAAAAGCGTTGATAACTTCCGCCTTTGATTTCAGCACGTACACTGCTGTAAAATGCGTATAATCATCAATAAAGGTAACGAACATCTTCTTACCATCCCAGGAAGCTGGTGTGAACGGCCCACAAACATCGAAATGGATCAATTCCAATGGTCGCGATGATCGAGGTTGAGGAACTGTTTCAAATGGTAGCCTTGTTTGTTTTCCCATTATACACGATTCACAGACTCCTGCGTGCGGTTTCACATTTCCACAGTTGTCGATTCCTTCAACCATTTCAGCTTGGATGAGCTTCACTAGACCCATATTTCCAATATGACCATACCGACGATGCCATATTGTCCGCAAATCCTGAGAATCAGTAACCATGGCAGATTCGATACTTGGTGTTAAAATATCCAATTCATATAATCGACCTTTTCGACTTGCAGTGCACAAAACCTTAGATCCACGCATGATTTTTGCACCATTTTCGCAGAATTTTACTTCCATTCCTCGTTCAACGACTCATTTCACGGAGAACAAATTCGCAAAAAGTCCAGGTACATACAATACATCGTGTACTGTATATGGCAACTGCTTGTCTTGAATTTTCACAAATATCTTCAAATCTCCAATTACATCACTGATTAGTGATACTCCCGACTTGGCCACATTTATAGCAATCGGTGAATTCAGTTTTCGAATATTCTGCAGATACTTTTTGTTGTTCACTATATGTTTCGATGCACCACTATCGAGTATCCATTGGAAATTTTCATCTAAATTCACATCACCAGTTATAAACGCCGTGTCGTCTTGGTTTTCCGCATAATGTGCCGTACTTTTCTTCTTCTGATTTTCCACCTTTACGTGTCTTTCATTTCCTTTGTTTTCCGGACAATTTATACGCTTATGACCAGGTTTTCCACAAGCATGACATTTGAAAACGAATCTTCCAGTATTTCCAGGTTTTCCAACTCTTCCAGAAAAGGCTGTGCTGGTTTCGACTGTTTCCACGTTGAATTGTCGTTTAACGGCTTCATTCAGCAAACGTGCTTTTTTTCCTCCATCACGTGTGTTGCCAGCAGGTGCGTTTAAAACGATACGCACAACGTTTCCCCCACCGCTAATTCCGTTGTCGTCAAGTACGAAGGGGGTGCCGTCGAAGTTTTTAAAACCATCCAGAGGAAAAGTGACATCACCGATGACACCGTTACCTTCATTGTCTCCGTTTTCTTTCGTAGCAGACGGACCACTACCGTGCTCTAGTGAAGTGCCTGGTACGGCTGGAACATCCCAAATGACGCTGGTTCCTCCGATGCTTCCGTCGTCGTTCGGAGCAATTGTGCCATCAAAGAAAGTTTCTCAAATGGTACCAAACGTTGCTTACCCATCAGAGACTGCTTTACAACCAGGAAAGAGAACTGTACATACAAACAGAAACAAGTCAGGTGATGGAGACCAATCGCGAAAGAAACGTTCTAAACCCTTACCGAAAAAACCTTCATCGTCAAGTGCCGCTTCCATATTATTATTAAAATTCCTCTGCCAGCATTAAAAGATATCATTTCACCGCAACTGATTGATGTAATGCCTTTCGATGTGAAGCCCTTTACACCAGTACCTATCGTGTGGAAAACGCCTACGCCAGTGAATTCCTCGTTGGTAGGCGTTGAATCGGAAAAGACATACATTCAGGAATTAGTTCACCATCATCACAATATATCGTCTACAATGACATCGTCACAAGCAGAGCGTGGCATTGATGTATCATCATCAATCGATGATATTGATGTATCATCAATTATCGAAGAAAGTTGGCAGATCGATGATATCCCATATGTTAATGACGTGTCTTCAGTTGAACCGCTCCCGGCTCCAGTTGAATCGCCTGCTTGTCAAAACGTGGACAATCGCATAATACTTCGTACCCTTAATTCATTATATCAATTTGTTCTACATGCGGTTCAATCGGGGGCCATTGGCCCTCCGAGGCAAAGTAGTGAACTTTTTTTTTAAACCACTCGTCAACGAAACTGATCTTGAAGGGTTCGATGCTCTTTTAGAAGTCGGTCAACAATTCCAAGAAAATGTACAAATATTTATTTTAAGAAAAGTAGTTGACAGTAGAATCAATTACATATTGCATCGCTCTATCGACTTTTTTTTAATTCGCTAAGTGTTTTTGGAGCGGCAGAGGTAAAAAAATAAGTTTGAAGGAATTAAATAATATGTTGGAACTTTTCAAAGATCTTGGTAATCTGGAAGATGAAGAAGTAGAGAAGTTTTTTGTTAAAAAAACATAATGCCATGCGGATGACCACATTAACTGGTGCGAGAAAACCAGCTCCACATGTTAAAATTGACAAAGAAAATGTAAATAAGAAATAGAATAAGAAATAGAATAAGTTTCTTGAAATTAATTACTAACAACGAAATGTGATCTATTGCTACTGAAGAATGACCAGACCATAGCATTTTATATAAGTAATTTTTACTGTTTTATAGGTTTTAGTTATGAATTCTTATGAATTGATTATGGGCAGGCCATATAAATTATTTTAATTTTTGAAATAGTGTTATTTAGGAATAATTATGAAGCAACTACGGCCAGGCCGTTCTATTTCTTATGAATATGTTCGATTTTTGAATTATTATTAATCAATTATGGCCAGGCCTTTGTTTTATTATAAATTAATTTATACCAATTATGAAATGAATGATATCAGAAGCGCACTAAATAAACAATATTTATTTTTATTACAAACAAAACTAACCGGTTATCAAATGTTGTCTACGTCGGGAAGGCAGTATCCAATGGAAGGAAGGCAGCTCCATCCTATTTAACGGAATGCCATTCCAAAACACAAGTTTACAAAACACTTCTAATGGACTTAGCTCGACCATGGATCTTGCAATTCCATTTACGTTGCAATCAAATGTGAACAGGTATGTTGAGGAAAGCGGGAAGATGAAGGCTTCTTTCATTCTGCCAATCAGCTTTTTTCCAGTAATACGCACAGTAGAAGATACCTTCGCTGCCGAACAATATTGAATAACTTCTTGTTCTGTGGAAAGAAACCAACCATCTCTATTTCCTTTCTTGAATACATAAATGTTCATGAGAACTGTTACGTTAGTACCGTGGATTTCGATGTCATAAAAAAAAAATATTGGTTCTGGAGCAGTTAAATTGTCTAACTCGGACATACGGTTTTTGACTTGCTCCAGATTTTTGTAACCACTTAGCATGCATGTCATACCCTGAAGCGCATCTTCAAAATCGAATGCTGATGTTTCATGGAGAGTTCCAAAATCCATTACTTCCCCCGTAGCATATAGCAAATTATGAACATTACTGCTCACGTACCCTTCCCCGTATTTTTACCATAGTCAGCAACAAATTGTTCAAGCAAATATCCAGCGCTTCTTGTCCATTGGATTTTAAACGTTCTTGAGCAAAGGAATTTTGCAGCGCAATTGAAAAGCATATAGTGGATGTATTCATTGTCGCTAACTCTGCCTCTCTAAACGACGGGAGCAGCATAATGAAGGAAAGAACTGTACTCAGAGCCTTTCCAAAACATCAAATCGTTCAACTTGCGTAGTTTGTGATGGATATCCGATGGCAAAACTATGCTTACCAAATGCAACGAAATTTGTTCATCAAATTCTGCAGCCCACTTTTCCAAACCCCACAATCCGTAGACCTTCCCTTGCAAATGACGGCGTTGAATACCTGAATTGAAAAGATTCAAGTCATTATCCACCGGTATTTTTTCACCATTTTCTATTTCTTCAATTCTAATAGTGAGGTATTTTTCTTTTATGTGTTCCTTATAAACACCCGCACGGAATTCTACGTCCGTCCTCGGAACAGCTCTGGTTGATGGAAAGCACTTTGTTCTTGATGTTGGATGATAATATCCAACTGCCGTGCATTTCAAACAGCCGTGATACCCTACGTGTGATACCAAACCTAGGAATAAAATAACAACACAATTTGCATTTTTGCATTACCTTTAAGAAATGCACGTGCTGGGGAATCAGCCACAATTGCATTTACTTCAATTTTCACCAAAGAGAGCCTGCAAGTCTTCCGTTGTCAATGATTTGATTAAAATCGTTTCCCAACGGACGAAGGTATTCCTCCAGTGAATCTGGCTTTTTTGTCCCACAAAATATTGCCACAGTCATAGGTTTAATATAAGGTATTTTGTGTACTTTGGCCAAAATTGTACAAAATGCTGTTCAACTACTTTTGTGCAAAGGCACGACATCAATATTCAAAATGAATGGTAGTTTTGTGGCGGGAAAAACAGAGGATATTTTCTAAAACAAAAACAATTTTACACATATCAAATATTAGTTAACCTATACACATAGAGGAGCATCTTTAAAACTTTCTTTGTCTTAAAAAATTAAAATGAAGTGTGAAATGTTGTGCCTGCCTTCTTTAAAAAAAAGCGGTAAAAGCGTAGTGGCCCTGTAGGCGCCTTTCTGTGCCACTAATGGGGTTGGGTATCTGTAGGTATGGGGTATCTGTAACTCATAGCAGGATAATCAGTGTCATATATCATGGATGGGGGTCGAGGGGAGGGGGGAGGGGTTATGCACAATCCATAGGGGGCTTGAACTCATGATGAGCATATACCACTAAACCGGCTCCTTGAGCCTTAATAAATATATATATATATATATATATATATATATATATATATATATATATATATATATATATATATATATATATATATATATATATATATATATATATATATATGTGGCGACCACGTTATAGCCTCACCACAGTCCGGAGCTGACGTCAACCGTCAATTCAAAATATCGGGCACTCTAATTCGAACACCCTAATTCAAGCACCCTTATTCGAGCAACTTTATTCGAGCACCCTAATTCGAGCAATAGTTACCAACTTAGCCAGACTAAACTATTTCCCGTTAAAAGATTATAAAAAGCCGTCGTTCCCACCACGCGTTCTCTTCTCTTTTCGTTCTCATCCGCTAGTGGACGTGCTCCCGTAACTGCGTAAACCGTGATAAAAAAAAAAACATTGTAAAAAATTGTATTTTGTGACATCTTGGGAATCCAAATAAAAAAGTGGTCTACCCACGAGGTAGCCAAAACTGGTGACCCCGACGTGATTCCCGAGATTCCCCGATCGACAGATTCATCATCGGCCCGCTTTCGCCTTTCCACGCTACGCGGTATCAAGCGTCGCCGAGTGTCGTGCCTCTTTTTTTCGCAAGGACAAAAACCGTGTTCGATCGGTTTCCGCGCGTGCATAAAAGTGTCGCGAGTGCCCTTCACGCCTGCGTGTACATAAGTGTCGCGAGTGCCCTACACGCCCGCGTGTGCATAATCGTCGCGAGTGCCCTACACGCCCGCGTGTGCATAATCGTCGCGAGTGCCCTACACGCCCGTGTGTGCGTAATCGTCGCGTGTGTCCTTCACGCCCGTGTGTGCGTAAGTGTCGCGAGTGTCCCGTCCCGAGTGCATTGTTCTTCATACGCACCGACGTGTTTCCCTCGCATCGTGAACCCGCATCGCTACAGAGGATCGAGCCGCGGGTTATATCGCCGTCCCCAAAGAGAAGGAAGAGCAACGATTCCATCGTTCCAGCCCGGACAAAAGAAAGCGCTCCTTGTAAAGCCGTTGACTGCCGCCATTTTGCACGTTCGACGCCATTGACAGCCGCCATTTCGTCTCGCTGAAGTAAGCCCAACTCCCGACTACCACGTTACTTCTTTTGTTCTCGCTTCTCGTGAAACCACGCGCTCGCAAGCGAATAAAAGATGATGCAACATAGTCCAGCACGTCAACCCGCTCCCCAAGCGGCAACGCACGATGCACCCCCGGTGAACACGGAGAGAACTGGCACGTCCCAAGCAACAAATGCCATGACAGCAGCAGAAACGGCAAGTGATCCTCGAGTGGAAGCAGCACAGGCCGTTCGACTGAGTGTACCCGAAATGGACCTGCACAATTTGCCTGCGTACTTTTGTGCACTGGAGCATTGGTTCGCCGCGACCGGAATCACCGCCAAAATGGACCATAAGCGCTACCACGTATTGATGGCCCAAATCCCTCTTCGAGTGTATAACGAGATCCAGCCGATAATCGAGAATGTACCTGCGACGGAACGGTACAATTACATCAAGCGGAACATCCTCCAGCATTTCGGGGAATCCCAGCGTAGCCGCCTCCATCGTCTCTTATACGGCATGGACTTAGGGGACCGCAAGCCATCCCAGCTGCTAGCTGAAATGCACCGAGCCTCCAGCGACACGTTGGCCAGTACGCTCCTCACCGACCTTTGGATCAACAAGCTTCCGCCACATGTGCAATCGGCCGTCGTTGCTGCACCCGGAAGTGTAACTGAGAAAGCTGCTGTCGCCGATACGATGGTGGAGTGCCTGTCCGCATCCAACAACACCAGTGTGCACCATGCCGTAGCCGGGGTGCGCACCACACCCAACGATTTCGAGCAACGCATTTCGCGCCAGGTGGACGAACTCACACAGCAACTTAACGACTTCATCACAGAGTGTCGTAACCGTGAACAACGCCAAAGTCGACCGCGCCCACGTCCACCAGTGTCATCTCGTGTCGGTACAGAACCATCTGAAGGAGAGTGCTACTACCATCGACGTTACGGGACAGCCGCCCGGACCTGCCGCCAGCCCTGTTCGTTTCCAGCCCCTGTCAGCCAGCGCGTCGGCCAGCCGTCGTCTTCAGCCTGAGGATACGCTGGAGATATCGGATCGCAGGTGGCTACCATCTCACCTGTGAGCAGTCGGTTGATGGTGATCGACCGACGAACCAACCAGCGTTACCTGATCGATACTGGTGCCGATGTCTCCGTGTTACCGAAGCCAGCCAACTACACCCCCCCGACGCCGTCCACCATGCGACTGTTTGCAGCCAACGGTACTCCGATCATGGTATTTGGTGAGTCCCTCCGTACACTTGATTTTAGTTTACGCCGCCCCTTTGTGTGGAATTTTATTATCGCGGACGTAAGCTCTGCTATCATTGGAGCGAACTTTCTTCGCCATTACCATCTTATAGTAGACCTTCGACAGCGCTGTTTGGTGGATGCCCAAACCAATCTACGTGTGCCAGGACTTCCGGATACCACTCGACAAACCGCCGTCAAGGTGTGCGACGCAAATTCACCGATGGCCGACCTGCTGAACGAGTTTCCTACACTCATCACAAACTCACCGGGTGTGCGGATGCAATCCGAGGTGGTACATCGTATCGAAACAACGGGTCCTCCAACTTTCGCCCGTTCGCGTCGTCTTCCACCCGACAAGTACCAAGCAGCCAAAGCAGAATTCGACTCCCTCGTGCAGCTAGGAATTTGCAGACCGTCCAGTAGCAGTTGGGCCAGCCCGCTGCATATGGTTAAAAAGGCTGATGGTTCCTGGCGTCCGTGCGGTGATTATCGGTCCCTCAACGCGCGTACCACCCCTGACCGGTATCCATTGCCTTATCTACAAGACTTCACGATGCAACTGGGAGGAAAAACCGTTTTCTCAAAGGTGGATCTACAGAAAACCTACCACCAGATCTCCATCCATCCAGAGGACATTCCGAAGACAGCGATCATCACTCCTTTCGGCCTATTTGAGCACGTGACGATGCCCTTCGGATTACGCAATGCGGCGCAGACGTTCCAACGGCTAATCCACGATGTGCTACGCGGCTTGAACTTTGTGTTTCCCTATATCGACGACATTATAGTGGCCTCGAAGACACCAGAAGAACATCGCGAACACCTGCGACTGCTATTTGCTCGCCTCACGCAGCACGGTTTGACCATCAACCTTGCGAAGTGCGAGTTTGCCCAGCCTGAGATCTCCTTCCTGGGACACCGTGTTACGTCTGCAGGCATCCTACCACTGGAAGAGAAAGTCGTCACCATACGTCAGTTCCCGAAGCCAAACACTGTCATGGAGCTTAAGCGATTTTTGGCGATGATCAACTTCTACAGGCGCTTCATCCCCCACGCACTGCGAGCACAAGGACCGCTCCTGGAGATGATTCCCGGCAACAAACGGCGAGATAAGTCATCGCTGACGTGGACCCCAGCTACCGACACGGCCTTTGAGGACTGCAAACGGCAACTTGCACAGGCTACCATGCTGGTACACCCTGTACCATCCGCCGAACTATCACTGTGGTGTGATGCTTCAGATTTCGCTGCCGGCGCCGCCTTACATCAGGTCATCGACGGGCAGATGCAGCCGCTCGGTTTCTTCTCCCGAAAGTTCGACAACGCACAGCGCCGATATTCCACGTACGATCGCGAACTAGCAGCTGTTTACTTGGCCGTCCGGTATTTTCGTCATCAGTTGGAAGGACGTTCTTTCCATATTTACACGGATCATAAACCTCTGGTTTATGCTTTCCGCCAGTCGCTGGATAAGGCCTCTCCTAGACAAGCACGGCACCTCGACTTTATTGGCCAGTTCACCACCGACATCCGACATGTTGAAGGCCAGGAAAACGTCACTGCCGACTTGCTGTCCCGAATCGAACCCATCCGGTCATCAACATCCATCGACTACGAGAAATTGGCCGAAGACCAGACCCGAGATCCCGAGCTCGCTGACATCCTCAGCGGGAAAACAAGGACGTACCTGGTCCTTCAACGAGTTCCAATACCTGGCAGCAGCATGGCTTTGTACTGCGATTGCCCCACCGGCATCATTCGTCCGTATGTCACGAAACCGTTTCGTCAACAACTACTACGCGCGGTTCATCAGATGAGTCATCCCGGAGCGAAAACTACCGCGAAGCTGATGACGGAGAGATTCGTCTGGCTGAACATCCGCCGAGATACGCGAGATTTCGTCCGCCACTGCTTAGCGTGTCAGGCTACGAAGGTGCAACGCCATACCCGTAGCCCTCTAGGACGCTACCCGGTACCGGATGCTAGGTTCGCACACATCAACCTGGACCTGGTTGGACCGTTCCCGATCAGCAATGGACACCGTTACTGCCTCACCATCATCGATCGCTTCACACGCTGGCCAGAAGCTATTCCCATCCCTGACATAACATCAACGACTGTAGCCGCAGCCCTACTCAGTGGATGGATAGCTCGCTTTGGCGTTCCATCGTTCATTACCACGGATCAAGGCAGGCAGTTCGAGTCGACGCTTTTCGCGGAGCTGAACCAGTTACTGGGCATCAAGCATCTACGCACAACGGCTTATCATCCGCAGGCCAACGGCTTGATAGAACGATGGCACCGTACGCTGAAGGCAGCTATTTGTACCAAAAACACCGCTCATTGGACCGACCACCTTCCCATCATACTCCTTGGATTGCGCACAGCGTACAAAGACGACATCAAAGCTTCGCCAGCAGAGCTGGTTTATGGAAGCACGCTAAAGATCCCAGCGGAGTTTTTCAATAGCAGCCCGATGACCAGCCTGCCAGACACCACCGAGTTCACCAAGTCGCTTAAGTATGCCATGAACACCATTCGCCCAACACAGACGGCCTGGCATGACAAAGCAACACCCTTCGTCCATTCGGATCTTCGGACATGCAGCCACGTCTTCGTCCGGAATGACACCGTCCGCCCAGCCCTTACCCCGCCGTACCAAGGGCCTTACAAGGTGCTTAGGCGTAGTGACAAGTCATTCGAAGTCCTGATCAACGAGAGGGCAACTAACATCTCTATTGACCGCCTGAAACCGTGCTACTCACTCCAGCAACCCGAGCCAGTGACACAGCTTACGCCACCATCTGCAGCAGAGTATACGCCACCACCACCAGCGCTACCACCACCAGCTTCACCACCATCAGAGCCACCACCACCAGCTTCAACACCACCGACAGAGCCGTCACCTCCGAACGACTTCTCGACCGGAGTTACGCGTTCACAGCGACGTGTCATCATCCCCGTTCGTTACCGGTAATTCCAGTCTAGCAGGGGAGCACTGTGGCGACTACGTTATAGCCTCACCACAGTCCGGAGCTGACGTCAACCGTCAATTCCAAATATCGGGCACTCTAATTCGAACACCCTAATTCAAGCACCCTAATTCGAGCAACCTTATTCGAGCACCCTAATTCGAGCAATAGTTACCAACTTAGCCAGACTAAACTATTTCCCGTTAAAAGATTATAAAAAGCCGTCGTTCCCACCACGCGTTCTCTTCTCTTTTCGTTCGTTCGTTTCATTCGTGATCGTCCAGGTTTTAAATCTTTTATTCCGTAAAGACAGTCAAGTTCCAGACATTCGTGATCGTCACATTCGACTTGTGACAGCTGAAGTGTGCGGACGTATTTCTTATTCCTCCTGCTCTGTAGTCTGTGATTTGTTACCCGGTATTTTTCCTCTTTGTTTCGTGTGCGACCTTGCTGTGAAGTGTTACTTTTAGCCGTTCAATGCAGTCCTTTTCAGGACTGGTTTTACGTGGTTAGGGATAATATCTGTATCACAGTGAAGTGTTTGTTGGTGTGGTGATTCTGTGATTTAAACAGTGATTTGAAATTGAAATAAATAGTTGTTTTAAAAGAAATATTTTTACATTGGGCCGGCACCATGTCAGACCCTCCCCCCTTAGGGGGGAATTTTCCCCCTCCCGGGACCACTCGTAGAGTGAGACCTATGCCCCCATGGATGGACAAAGACAATGAGAATGGTGAACTAAAGTATTTGGTGCTTCAAATGGCAAATGACTCTGTCTTGCCCGTAAACCCATTCATCGTAGGTAAAACCATCAAGGACGCCGTTGGCAGTGATCTTAGTGAGTTTGGCCGTAAAATCGACAGTGGAAAGAAGCTTTTGCTGAAAACTAGGAACCAAAGCCACTTCGAGAAGCTTCAAAAAATTACAAAGTTAATCGATGGAACCCTTGTGAAAGTTGCTCCTCATGTGACCCTCAATAGTGTTCAGTGTGTAATTTTTGCCCCGGATCTAAAAGGATTAAGTGATGAAGATATTTTGGAGAACTTGAGTGACCAAAAAGTAATTAATGTTCGGCGTTTTACGCGTAAAGTGAATGGTGAAATTGTGCCAACAAACATTTTTCTGCTTCGAATCAATGCTACCTCCATTCCGGAGTTTATTCGCCTTGGTGCTTTACAAGTGAAAACAAGAGCCTATTACCCGAAATCAATGCAGTGTTTTAAGTGTGGACAGTTAGGACATACACAGATTCACTGTAAACTGTTGCCTACCTGCACTAACTGTGGTACCCCTGCGCATGGAGAGTGCACCGTAGATCCCGTGTGCATAAACTGCAAGGACAACCACAGCACCACGTCTCGTACCTGTCCCCGCTACATTCAAGAAGAACAGGTCATCAAGTACAAGATCGACAACAACTGTTCTTACAGTGAGGCACGTAAAGCTCTGCTTAATGTTACCCAATCCACAAATTCTAGTCCCATTCAAAATCGCATCACATACGCACAACAGACACACACAGTAGATGAAAAAGACACCCAAATTGAAGAACTCAAGAAAAAAAATGAATCTCTAGAAAAAATGATAATTTTGCTTACACAAACAGTAACTAATCTAACAACAAAAATCGAAGATCAGGATAAAACTATGAAAAGAATGTGCAAGAATTTTGAAAAAAGTTTAGAAAAAAAGAAAATAGAATCTCAAATGGAAATTGAAGAGGATGAAAGTGAAGAAGAATTAGACGATTTTAGCACGGAAGAAAGCACGGAAGAAAGCACTGAAGAAGAAACTGAAGAAGATAATGAAGACAAAAAAGTAGAAAAAGTAAAACATGTAAAACAAAATGACGCAGACGAACAAAATAACACCACTAACAAACGGAAACGTTCCCACCAAAAGAACACCCCCTCCTCGGAAGAGGAATCCCAACCCCGAAAAATCATCCCCATCTCTCCCTCATCCCAATCCACCAACCCTCCCACATCCAATCCTTCTCCCTCTGTCGCCTCTAAAAAAACTCTTAGATCTAACACGAAATCGGTAGATTAATTTATAATTTCAATATTAACAATATCCTTCTGTTTATAAGCATTAACTTTCATTCATTTTTCCTTTACTACATAATTCAATTCATCCTATCAATCAAATAACTATTCATCCATATTTGCATTATCCTGGAATATCAGAAGCATGAACCAAAATATAGAAGAACTAAAACTACTAATCAATAGACACGATCCAACAATAATCACCCTTCAAGAAGTAATGACAGTTCCCTCTCTCCTTAGCTCTCCTCTTAATAGATACAATTGGTACACTAACATACACCCAACCATACCTCATCATAGTGTAGCTGTAGGCATTTTAAAACACATTCCATCAAATAGAATAGCTATATCCACTAATCTTCCCGCAGTAGTTGTAGAAATTTCTTCTCCCGTACAATGCTCCATAGTATGTTTATATCTTTCTCATTCAATCAACCCTTTTACAATAATTTCCGATCTCACTAGTACCTTTCAGCAAATTAATAATAATTTAATTGTTTTAGGGGATTTTAATGCCCAACATACCACCTGGGGATGCTCGACCTCATGTAACAGAGGGAACAGCATTGCTTGTGTTTTTGAAACAATTGGTCTGGAACTAATTTCAAACCAATCCGCTACACGTATTTCTCCCATACACGGCAAAGGCTCCATACTTGACTACTGCGCTGTGTCATCTTCTATGGCACAGCAGTTCACAGTTACAGTTTCTAATGACACTCATGGTAGTGATCGTTTTCCACTTTTAATCCACAGTAGTTTAAATCCCCAGCGGCCACTTCTCCACCCCAGGTGGAAATATGAGGAGGCCAATTGGGCAGCATATCAAAGAGGAATAATGTTCAATCTTCCCCTTGATGAAAATCCCCCTCTCTCTCGCTTTTTTGCATGCATTGAATACGCCGCTTCTCGGAGTATTCCCCGTACAACTGGAAAACCTGGAAAAAGATGTGAGCCATGGTGGAACGCAACAGTTGCTGCAGCTATTAAAGCTCGCAGAGCTGCTTTTCGTAAATTCCGCCGAGCTAGCAAAAATCCGGATAATTTTTTCACACCAATTTTTGCTGAGGAATATCGTACAGCCAATCGACTTGCCAAGGAAGCAGTTCGTCTTGCCAAAAAGAATTACTGGGATAATTTCATTAATGAAATTAATCCTCAGTTATCTAGCAAGGAAGTGTGGAGGCGAGTCGGTTGTTTGAATGGTAAAAATCAACAAAGCTCCACAATAGTTCTCAAAACCCAGGACACTATCATTGCCCCTGCTGAAGTACCTGAAGCCTTTGCCATCCACTTTTCTGATGTTTCTGCCACACACAATTATCCGAGTAATTTTCAAACCCATAGACTTAACACTGAATCTGTTCCAATTTCTTTCCCTGATGCCACTGAACATAGATACAATAGTCTTTTCACAATAACTGAACTCCATTGGGCTTTAAAGAAATGTAAAGGTAGATCTGCTGGTCCCGATAACATAGGATATCCCTTACTGCAAAACCTCCCTGTAGAATCTAAATCCACCCTTCTTAACATTTACAATAGTATTTGGTCTTCTGGTAATATTCCTAATGATTGGAAAAGTAGTTTAACTATCCCCATACCCAAACCTAACAAACCTAACCACAACGTTGATAGCTACCGTCCAATCTCCCTCCTTAGCTGCATGGGTAAAGTTTTAGAACGCATGGTTAATCGCCGCCTCTCGCAAGAATTAGAAGACAGAAACCTGCTTAGCTCTGACCAACACGCTTTTCGGACCGGGTTGGGCACGGAAACTTATTTTGCCAAATTAGATGATACTATTCAAAAATCAATAGACCAGGATCATCACATAGACTTTGCCATCATAAATATTTCCAAAGCTTTTGATCGCACTTGGCGCCATTCCATTCTTTCTCAACTAGCTTTTTGGGGCTTTGGTGGCCGGCTCACTAATTTCATAGACAATTTTTTTACAGACAGATCATTTAGAGTCCTAATCGGTAATAGTGTTTCTAATCCATATCCTCTAGAAAACGGTGTCCCTCAGGGCGCCATCCTTTCTCCTACACTTTTCCTTATCAGTATAGAATCTCTGTTTTGCTCCATTCCATATGAAATCAAACCTTTTGTCTATGCCGATGATATCATTCTGGTCTCTTCATCGAGATCTGTTAGCACGTCTCGTCAGCTTCTCCAAAAAGGAGTTGACAAGATAAGGCAGTGGTCTCGGTGGACAGGTCATGAAATATCCCATTCCAAATCTCAAATCCTCCATATCTGCAAAATGGGCTTTCATCGCAAACTACCAATCAAACTTCACGACCACATCATACCAAATGTAAACTCAGCGAAAATATTAGGTGTTACATTTGACACAAAACTAACTTTCATTCCCCACTCCAACCGGATAAGAAAAGAAGCAAAAACCAGACTGAACCTCTTTAGGATGTTAGGAGCTGGACAACATCGTGCATCACGTCTAACACTTCTGCAGATCCTCAATAGCTGGCTGCTTCCCAAAATTCTCTACGGTATTGAGATTGTCTCTCGCCAACGAGAAAACTTTGAGAAGCGTATTGCTCCCATATACCATACAGCCAACCGCCTTTCAACTGGAGCCTTCTGCACCAGTCCAATCCTCTCTCTACTTTGTGAGAGCGGACTTCTTCCTTTTGATTACATTATCACCAACAGATTAACAGCAGCAGCAGGACGCATCCTAGAGAAGGACATCAAAGCCGAATCATTTATCAACAGAGTCAATGCACAATTTCATACGCTTACCAACAACCAGCTTCACCATATCAGCAAGCTTACCGGACGCGGAGGACGCCCTTGGTATCGTCAACCGCCTACAATAGACTGGTCTTTAAAAGACAAACTACGTGCAGGAAATTGCAGCCATATCGCCGGCCATCATTTTACCAGTCTCATCCAAAGCAAATACCAGAATCACCATCATATCTTTACCGACGGCTCAGTCCTCAACGAATCCGCCGGTTTCGGTATTTTCTCCTCCAACAACAGTTGTGCCATCAAACTACCAGACCATACCTCTATATTCTCAGCTGAAGCAATAGCCATGATAGTCGCCGCGCAAGAGGGTATTTGTCTTAATAAACCAAATATTATTTTCACCGACAGTGCCAGTGTTCTAGCCGCCATAGAACACGGTAACATCCGAGATCCGCACATCCAACTATTAGATCAACTAGATAACTCCCCGGTTATAACATTCTGCTGGATACCTGGTCACTCGGGTATCAGCGGAAACGAGAAAGCTGACCAACTTGCAAACCAGGGTCGGCTCCGTCCTCCAGAAAACAACACAACCATAGCCCGCAGAGACTTCAACAAATGGAGCAAAACAATAGTTGACCAAAAATGGAACCTCACCTGGCACCGGAAACAAAATTCTATTCTTCGAACCATCAAACCATCAACAACAGCCTGGAAAGACACACACTCCAGCCGGAACCAACGAGTGCTATCACGCCTCAGGATTGGGCACACCCGGCTTACACATTCCTATCTCCTAGAAAAGTCCAGCCCACCGTTATGCAGCTTTTGTGGCGTAAACATTACTGTTCGTCATATTCTCACCGATTGCCATGGATACACCACCGAACGCGCCTTATGCCATCTTGATACCAGCATAGACATCATCCTATCCCCGACCCCAACCCGACCCCAAATGTCAGCGAAAACTCCTTAAATTCCTCCGTATAACAAACCTCTATGAAGAAATTTAGTTTATCAGAATAATATGTATCGTAAACTCATATTGATCTTAAATTGATAATTTAATCAATTGATCTTCCTTTTAGCTTTAAGTTTAGTTTTAAGGAAACCGAGCAAACCCGGATTAAGGCTTCCACAGGGAGGAAATGCCCTGGGTAAGAAGATTGTTAGGTTTAAGTAGTTTACGAAGAGGCGAATGAAGCCGAAAGGCTCAAAGTCTCTATAAAAAACAATAAAAAAAAAGTACGCCTCGCACTCTATGACACATATAGCGCATGCATTGAGTAAAAAACAAAAAACATTTTTTTCCTATTTTCATGTCCTGCGGTGTACCACGAAATTTTTTCACCGGGTGTTTAATTTTCTATTTGACATTTACTGTCTAATAATTACTAATTACTTCCATTCGTACACCTTATAGATGCCGATTAGACAGACAGTCTTTGTCTATTCGAATTAGGATCTGCTTCCCTACCAGCCAAAATCATTATTAGATGTCTAATAGACAGCCCATTAGACATCTAATAATGATTTTGGCTGGTAGGGAAGCAGATCCGAATTGTGCGAGTCGAATTTCGATTTTCCGACTGGCATCTATCTGTCAAACCCTGTTTTAAGGATAGATTCCAAAATCGAATGTAAGTATTTTCCTCCATCTAATAAGGCCTTTACTGATTGATATTCTTGTCCACGGCTCCGACAAACTGGGTATTGTGTGTTTTGTATTAGAGTATTCGGTAAAACCCTCAATTTAACATTTTGTTTTAAGTCAATTTAGCAATGTCTGAAGTCTCTTGGTGTGATGTAGAAGGGTTTGATGATGATGATGGCCAGAAATATAATCAAAAGAAAAGATATGATAGTTTTAATCATTTAAAAAAGTATATTAAATGACTATATAGGTAAAGTTTTGGTTTCTATTGCAATTTAACTAATAATGATTAGTGATTTAATGATTGGTTAATGATTTTTTTAAAGATTCCATCTACACCGGAAGAATGGATGCAAATTTCCGATGAATTTGAAGAACAATGGGGGTTTCCACTTGTTATTGGGGCGATAGACGACACATAGAAATAAGAAAGCCAAGTAACAGTGGAAGTGAATATTATAACTATAAGGGTTTCCACAGTATTGTACTATTAGCAATTGTAGATGGTGATTACATTTTTTATATGCAGATGTAGGATGTCAAGGTCGTAAATCTGACAGTAGTGTTTATAAAATTTTTGCTCTATATACCCAATTAGAAAACAATATTTTGATTCTCCCTGAGCCTCAAATTTTAAGTATGCCTTATACGTCAAAATTCCGTATGTTCTAGTTGAAGACAAAGCATTTGCTTTAAGCAAATACTGTTTACGATCTTTCAGTACACTCCTCTTAATTGCCCAATCGAACGAAACTTTAATGTGTGCCACTTAAGATCTAGGACAATCGTGGAAAACACTTTTTGCATTCACAACAGTCGATTTAGAGTTTTAGAAAAATGTGTACCTTTGGAACCAAAACATGTAATAAAAAGTTCTCGCTACTGTATATTTCCCCAATTTTCTTTGAGTTAGTGCAGATGCACAAAATTATGGCGAGACAATTAGTGGATCTTTGCGCTTCGAATCGGATTCAGCACCACCCAGATCTAGATTAGCAGGTATTAGAAAAGGACCATCAAACGAACTCAATGATATGAGAATACTTTTTGCAAACTATCTCTTTCATCATTAATGAACTTTGTTTTCATTTGCTATTAGAGATAAGATTAGATTAGATGATTATGTATAAATGTTTAAATTAGAATAATGCATGTATATATTGACACTTGAATAAAAACGGAATAATAAATGAACTACTACATAAGTGGTTTACAATATTTTGAAGGTGAATTTATCTAGACCGCTATTCAAAAAATACGAAAGCATAATGTTATTATTCACATTTTTTACATTATCTAGGTTCGGATAATTAGACCGAGTACGTTTTTTTTTTTCAAACCACATACCTTGCAAAAGATGCCAATTTTGCATTGAGCTGTCATTTCTAAATAGCAAAAATACTCGGTCAACCTATGAAAGGTACCTGGATAAACGATGGTCCACTATATTTATGTTGATTCTATAAACAAGGAATTGAGAAAATTACCGTTTCTGTGTATAAGCCAATCTTCAGTAGGATATCCGTCGAACTCCTGTCAAACATATACGAAATTGACGATTCGATGGGTTTGTGGAAAGGTAATGGTCAGAGAATCGCCGCAAGTAGCAAGAAATTAGTTTTCTCAATTTTCTATTTGTTTGCGGTATGTATAGGGTAAATGTACCAATAGTGGTGCAATTTGTGGTGGAACAGATGTATTTTAATGGATTTAAAGTGTCAGGAAGGACAATTTCTGAATATTTTAACACATAACAGTTGGAATATGTTTTATCTTCGCAATCACAACCATTTTTACCATAAAACACATCGAATTTACGAAAAAATACATATTTTTGTGATTGGTTCGTTGTACCTATAATGGTGGTATGGTTCCTATAGTCGTCGTATTGTGTTCCTATAGTGGTGGTAAACAAGGATGCCTCAAAACAGTGTATAATATCAATATAACTTAGTTTTGAAGCTGTTTTCGTGTGAATAGCAAGGATTACTGCCATAATAATGATTTCTTTCGTAATTTGATCGTAAAAAATGTATGAATTTGGTTGATGAAAATATTGACTAAAGTACTGAAAGTATTGACTGAAGTACCTGTCGTCAACCCATACCCAGAAGAGTTTGCTTGATTTGAAGTCGATTTTTCACTCAGCCAAATAAGCGAAATATGGCCTTTGTTTGGTAAATTACTTACAGAAAACTCATTTTTGTTGCTTATTTTAATGAAAACAATACGACAAGTAAAAAATGTCGTTGAAAAAAATCTAAAATTACCTGTTTTTATTGATTTTAGAATTAGGACCACTATAGGAACATGCCTGTTTGGTGTACCTATAATGGCACTATCGTAAAAAACACTTAAACATACGTAAAAATGGTCAAAAGCCAATGAATTTGAATAAAACAATATCATTTGATAACAATTATGTTAAAAAACTAATAATTGCGTTGTTATGTGGTCATTTAGAACGTTAACAAGAATATGAGTATCGTAATGAAATCCTAAGGATTTTGGAAAAATGTTGATACCTTTTACAAAATAATGGATTTTTCGGTCACTAAGAAACGGAATGGCCCCATTTCATTTTTAAATCCTTTGTAAAAGGCTAGAGAACATTTCACACTATCGTATATAACTTAACTACTATTAATTTATCGTATGAGACGCATTTTAGTGCAATACCACCACTATTGGTACTAGCACCACTATAGGTACGTTTACCCTATGAGATATTGTACCAAAGCGGAAATTTTCGGACGATAACTCATACACTATCATAATTTGACAAGCAATATATGATTGTATGTGTGGTTCTTCCATTCGTAACATTTCGCTCGTAACAACAATCTTCTCATAGCAGTTGAAGAGTGCGGACGTGTTCTACCAAGCGCTCCTCGACTGACTCGTATGTTATACCCCCGTGATCAGAGCAGTGCAGTTACCTCCCCCTGTGCAAAGCGACGGAAGAAATCATTCCCTTTCGCGCATTTTCTCATGCTTGCTTTTTCCCTCTTATGGCAAATTTGTCGAGCAGCTCGTCGAACTAGCCGTCCCAGGCTCTGCTTCCAACCCCTCGTCTGAGCGCGCTGTCGAAGGTTTGGATGGTACGTCAGACGGCCAATAGCTGTCAGCCGTCTTGCGTTGTCATTCTTTGAGTAGTGCTATCTCTTTCTCGCGTGCAGCCCAATTTTAAGGCGGCGCTCTAGCAGCAATCGAACACGACATCCGACAAGAACAAACCCATATAATCATATAGAGGTGCACTGTCAGACACAAACACACAAACAAGACAAACATGTCAAATCCCATACATTTTTCATTTTCGATGTCGTGTTCGATTGGTGCTCGAGCGCCGGGTAAGACCGGTGTTGATACCGATAGAAAATGTAAACAAACGTCAACACAAATTCAACCAGTGCTCATCCCTCTCGTGAAAAGTTTCTCGATAGAAAGCGTGAAAATGGCCTCGAATCAGGGCAAGAAAAGTGGCTTGATGTCCCACGCAATTGCCCGGCTCTACAAGCAACGTCTGGAGGAAGTGGAAAGGGAACTCCTTCTTGCCCAGCAGTCAGAACCTCCGACTGTGGGTAAGTGATCGGTGAACGGTGGTTATATGCTGAACGGTGAATATAGCGATCTGTGTTTAACAATGGTTTTCGTGGCTATATTTTAGATGACCGAGCGCGTGGTGCTATGCCAGTGCAGTTTGAAGATGTTCCGATGCCCATGGCCTACCTCTGTACAAGAGCAGTCGGACACAATTTTGGCCGATTCTCATGCAGGTTCGTAACGTGCCAAATACTCCTGTAATGACGGTTGCAATATTTTGTGGCGAATCAAAACCGTTATTCGCCAAGGAGTTTTTGCAGCCGTTTGTGGACGAAATCAACACACTGTATGTGACAGGTCCGAAAATTAAATCCCGCACTTACTAGGTGGAAACGCGTTCAACAATTGCAGATCCGACACGTGCATTTATTAAGGGTATGTTGATAAAGTGCACTATATACAGTGAAAGCTTTTATTACGACTAAACCGTTGTAACGAGATGCTTTTGCAACGGGTAAGCGACTGGAGCGGCTAAAATACGTTATGCGTTTTTCCACTTTGCATTTACAGTTGTTTGCGGTGAAACGAATTATTTCTAATTTTTTTCGTAATATTTTTTTTCAAATGTTAAACTGCATAATGCGTCCAGCGCCTGCATGAAGTGCACTATCGTTGGTGAGTTGGAAGGACACCGGATGTACTTCCGGTATGGTGAACAATGCCCGCCTCGGAACCACAAGGATTTTTGTGACGACAAATATCCAACACATGTCAACAACCCTACGCCCTTTACCAGTCTGTTGGATTGCGATTTCGTTGACGATGTTGTGTCAGCCGAAGACATGCACCTAATATACAAGGGCGTAGAGGCAAAGTTGCTACATATGTGGATAAATGGCTTTCCTGGCGTACCTTGTTATTTGCCATGTCGCCAGTAACGTGAAGTGTCGGCGTCTGTTAAGGCTGCCCTCAGATTACCAACGGCGTCTGTTAGACTGCGCGACCTGCGATACATCCATCTCTGAAAAACTTCCGAGTATAGGATGTTTCTGTTGGTTGCCGGTTTCGTTGTTCTGAAGGATAAGCTTTACGATGAAGCGTACCAACACCTCATGTTGTTGATGATGGCTGTGACGTTTATGTCCACCACATACCATCGCACTAAATGGGAACTGGTTGACTCATATTTGCATAGGTTTGTGGCAGCCTATGGCGATCTGTACAGCCCAGTTCTCGTGAATAGCAACGTGCATAACTTGCTGCACGTTTACAATGACGTTTGCAGGTTCGGTGGACTAAAAAACTTATCGGCGTTCATTTTTGAGACATTTTTGTATGACCTCAAAGGATGGTGCATTCCGGAAGGCACAGCCTGGTTCAAGCGGTCCATCGTTTCCTGGAACTGCAACATGTCATTGTTGCCAAGCGTCAGCAAAACAAACCGGTGGACGAACCATCGGTGCGCACGGTTGGTGTCGACACCATAACGACCGTGCGGCAGATGCGAAAAAACTTTCGCGATCAATGGTTTATGACCAACTCGGGCGAGGTAATCCGTTACGAAACGACCACAAAAACGGGCAAGGACGTTACCGTGCAATAGTACGCGTTTTTCAAACAGGTGCTTGCCTTTACGGAACCTTGCCTTTCAACAGAGGCGAATATTTACTCTGTCAACATGGTAGATTTGAATAAGGGTAAACTGCAACACTACGCCAGCAGTAGCCTGATGTGCAAGGTAGCTGCAGTGGAGACGGGACAGAAAGGGGTGTTAGTGTTTGTGCCGTTGACAAACACTTACATTTGCTAAGAAATAAATGTAAAAAATATGCCTCTTCCCAAAACCCTGGTTAAGTGTTTCGGATCAGGAAGGTGAATAATGAGAAATTATGTTAGGTGTGTGGCAGAATGCATTTTTTTTATTCATTAATTCATAATGTCATAAATTCATAAATATAATAAATATTCAAAAAAACTAGTAAAAGTCAAAAATTAGTAAAAGAAACTAAACATGTTACTTAAACTACCTACGCTATGAAAACCTACACTAAACTAACCTAGATTTACATTAAGTGTAGTATTTACAGAATTCGGTTTTGTAGGATAACGCAACACGCGTTTTAAAAAATCTACAACGTATGCTGTGGTAATGGGCGCCTTCCAGGTCGCTGCGGCTTTGAGGAACAGCTCGCATACGTTTGAAAAATGTGCCAACGACACCTTCCTGTTTCGCCGAGACCACCGGCAACGCGAAATAAAGTCACCGTCGAAAACAAAATCCAGCACCTCCCTCAACCGTTTGGTGGGATCCGTTGCCATCACCTCGTTCTGCAACCATGCCAGGCAGTTCTTAGCATGTTGCTTGTGGGTCAACTTCTGCTCCATGCTCTCAGCTCCTCCTCTGACCGTATGGGCTGCAGCGTGAGCGCGTCCGTCGCCGGAAGCGCGTAACCGTCTGGATCTGCACATAAGATTTTCTGCAATTTTTTTAGTGTCAGCTCGATAGCCCTGGGCGTTCTTCCGAGTGACCGTCACTTCCTTTTTCATGGTTACAATTTCTGCGGCGAGTTCGTCGAAGCGGCGGTTTATTGTGGCTGATAGCTCGGTTATCACCTGCAGCACATCGGTCAGAGGAGGAGCAACGGCAGGAGCATCTGTTGCAACGGCAGCAGGAACTGTTGCAGGAACTCCGGCTTTGGCAGGGACGACGGTAGGGCGGCGCGGAATTTTGTTCTCGACGGTAGCTTTGGTCTCGGGAAGCGAGGCTGGAATGGTGTTGTTGGCGGTGGTGTTGGCGGTGGCGTTGGCGGTGGTACGGACGATGGTGTTGGCGGTGGTACGGACGGTGGTGTTGGCGGTAGTGTTGGTGGTGGTACGGACGGCGGTGCTGGCGGTAGTGTTGGCGGTGGTATGGACGGTAGTGTTGGCGGTGGTGATGGCGGTGGTACGGACGGTGGTGTTGGCGGTGGTGATGGCGGGGCGCTTACCCATAACCTTCCGCACGGAAATGGACGATGGTATGGCGGGGTAAATGGAGTCCTGGCCAATCAGAGCAGAAGGCCGATGTTCTGGTAGTTTGGAGTACTTGGCCAGCTTGCCATCTGCCCGACCCATTTCCTCCACAGTCATCGACCGCTTCTGCATCAATCTAAATTGTTCCGGAGTAAGTATCATAACCTAATGCTCCTTCCCTGTGGCAACGGTTTTTGCTGGACGGATAACGGTGTTCGAAATAATATTTATGGTGCTCTTGGTGCCGGTGGTTCGAGTGGTAGAAGTGGTGGTGGTGGTGGTAGTTGTGGTGGTGGCTGTGGTGGTGGTGCTGGTTGTGGTGCTGGTGGTGGTGGCTGTGAAGGAGGCTGTGGAGGTGGCTGTGGAGGTGGCTGTGGAGGTGGCTGTGGAGGTGGCGCTGGTACAGCTCTGCGGCAGCCAATAAGCCGCACTGTACCGAACAGTTCCACTGGAGTGCCCTTCCGGATTCATGGTTAGCTAGAGGAAGGAGTTTAAATTTAAATTAGAATCATACACATCCGTGTCCATCGCGTTCAACCGGTCATCGGAACGGGCATGGAACATGTTGACCGAAGCCAGGTCAATCCAGCGATCGAGTCAACCACGGCACGTAAGAATTCGAATAATAAATAAATAAACACTTACCAATGTATATATATGTATGCGCCGATAAATCTGAAAAAATATCCTTGAAAAAAACAGCCCGCAAACTAGCCACTGCACACGCGCAAGTCTCGAACGGATATGAGACGGCACCAGCAATACAGCGACAATATCAATACCAGGAGTAGTAGTGTGTGGAACGAACGAAATGAGTACATGTGTGCAATACAGAAAGTCCTCCTCCTTCCCATTATCATAAACCAATACCTTTTTGAGCCTTTTAGATACATGGATATATACAGCGCGCTGTAGTGTGTAGGTGTTTCAGGAGTTTTGTGCTGTAGTGTAGTGCGTGTGGGAAAAAAACCAAACTTAGACATTCTTTTACGTCGTTCGTTGTTTTCACAGCGAGACTTTGAGTCCAGACCCCTTCCACCCATTGACGCTTCCGACCAAAATTACAATAGACTTTTTTCTCTAAATGAGCTTGATTGGGCTCTTAATAAATGCCGTGGCATGTCTTCAGGCTCGGACAACATTGGTTATCCAATGCTTCAAAATCTTCCTTACCGGTCCAAAACAGTCCTCCTTCAGATTTACAATAATATTTGGTCTTCCGGGAACATACCGGATGACTGGAAAACCTGTTTCACAATTCCCATTCCAAAACCCAATAAATCACCACATGCAATAGATAGCTACCAACCCATTTCTCTCCTGAATTGCATTGGCAAAATCATGGAGAGAATGGTAAATAGAAGACTGACACAAGAATTAGAAGACCGGAACCTCCTTAGTACCAATCAACACGCCTTTAGAGGTGTAAAAGCTACTGAGACATATTTTGCCGAACTTAATGAACTTTTAGAAACACATTACCCCAAAGGCCACCACATCGACTGCGCAATATTAGACTTATCAAAAGCTTTTGACAGAACCTGGCGACATACAATTCTTGAACAGCTACATTTGTGGGGTTTTGGAGGTCGCATTACAGCGTACCTTCAAAGCTTCCTTTCAAACCGCACATTCAATGTTTTAATTGGAACTCAATCTTCTGACCTGCATGTCCAAGAGAATGGTGTTCCCTAGGGTGCCATTCTCTCTCCCACTCTCTTCCTGATTAGTGTAGAATCCCTCTTCCGCCCCATGCACAGTAACATTAAATGTTTCATGTATGCTGATGATATAGTTCTTTCCTCAGCATCCAGCAATAGAACCGAATCACGCACATCTTTACAAGAAGGGGTCAATATAGTTCAGAAATGGTCACGTTGAAGAGGTTACACAATTTCACATTCCAAATCCAAAATACTTCACATCTGCAATAGCAAATATTATACGCTAAAACCCATAACATACAATAACTCAGTAATACCAAACACACTCACAGCCGATATCCTAGGAGTGACATTTGATCGTCACTTAACATTTAAAGCACACACTACACGGGTCAAAAGAGAAGCGAAGACTCGTATTAATCTTTTCAGAATGCTTGGAATGCCGGTCAACATCGCACCTTCCACCAAACACTACTCCAAATCATCAATAGCTGGCTTCTACCTAAACTACTCTACGGCATCGAAATAGTCTCCCGGCAACGGGAAAATTTCCAAAAAGCAAAATGAACCACTCTACCATACCGCCATCCGCTGTGCTACTGGGGCTTTCATCACGAGCCCCATAGCATCACTTCTGTGTGAAACCCTTGGACCACATCATCACCGACAAGATAGTAGCAGCTGCTGAACGAATGATCGAGAAAAACATCAAGGCTGATGCCCTTATTCAAAGGGCAAACGCCGAATTCTCCACGTCCACAGATCAAACACTCCCCCAGTCACCAAACTCATCCAAATCGGTATTCGCCCCTGGTACTGCCGCCCACCACAAATGGACTAGACCATCAAAAATCAGCTTCGGGCTGGTTGCAATAGTGTCATTGCTAACCGTCATTTTTCCGAACTCGTTCAGCAAAAATACCATAACCACCATTTCATTTTCACAGACGGATCAGTACAAAACGGTTCCTCTGGCTGTGGAATCTACTCCAGTAGCGACAATAGCGCCATCCGAATACCAGACCATACCTCAATCTTCACCACAGAAGCAATAGCCCTGGTTATTGCTGCTGACGAAGGTCTACACAGAGACAAACTTAACGTGATCTTCATCGACAGTGCAAGTGTTCTTCCAGCACTTGAATCTGGAACCACCCGCGACCCGAACATCCAACAACTCTGCAATATACCAAATTCATCCCAAGTCACATTCTGCTGGATTCCTGGTCACACAGGTATCCAGGGAAACGAAATAGCAGACCGATTAGCCAACGCAGGACGTAATACAGGGTTTCGAATCATATAAGGGAATAGTTCAACTACTTAGGGGAATGTTGCAAATCGGTAGGGGAATGTTGCAAGCAAGCTGTGGATGTTTGCAATCACTTAGGGGAGTTGTGCAATCGATTAGGGGAATGTTGCAAGCGTACTGGGGAGCTGTCATCAGACTGTGGGTGCCGGTGTAAAAAGCTACGAATTGATACCGATGATGTTTTTTTAAAAACATCGTTTGGAGTTGTTTTCGTGTGGGATTCTGCTGTACACATGATAAACTAAATAAATCCTGCTGTGGAGCCATAATTAAACATGATGAGTTAGTAAAATTGACGAAAATATTTTAAGGTATTTACAGCGGCACCCACAGTCTGATGACAGCTCCACAGTACGCTTGCAACATTCCCCTAATCGATTGCACAACTCCCCTAAGTGATTGCAAACATCCACAGCTTGCATGCAATATTCCCCTGCCGATTTGCAACATTCCCCTAAGTGATTGAACTATTCCCTTATATGATTCGAAACCCTGTAACCCGGCCTGCTGCCATAACACTCTTCCACGCCGTGACTTTATCCGCAAAACCATGATCGCCAATAGCTGGAATGGTTATTGGGTTAGCAGCGGCCGTTCCTTCCTGAGAACCATCAAGACCACAACACCACCACGGAAAGACCATCCATCACACCAAGACCAGAGAATCCTATCACGACTCCGGATAGGACACAGCCAGCTCACCCACACCTTTTCATTACAAAAATCAAGCCCACCACTATGCATTTCTTGTGGCGTCGACATCACCGTCCGTCACATCTTAACCGAATGTCATGGATACCCTGCGGAACGCATCACCTGCAAATTGGACCACAGCATCGACACCATCCTCTCACCAGACAGCGATTGCCAGCGTAAACTTTTAAAATTCCTCCGTATCACTAATCTTTATAAACAACTCTAACCAAAACCATATTTGTGACAGACAATAAAATCAACAGATACTTTTAAGCAAACCGAGGCTACCCGGTATAAGGAATTTTTCAAGCCACAAATGGCTTGCAAAGAAGGTTGTTAGACTTTAAGTATAGAATTAATCAACCGATTAAAAGAGGCGAATGAGGCCAATTGGCTCAAAGTCTCTATAAAAATAAAGGAAAACAAAAATTTCGCTCTCAAAGCCAGCAGGTTGAAGCAGGTTATGTGTATTTCTTTTTGACTATTATGTTTAGTTTGCATTTAAATCAGTTATGTTCTTTCGTATCCTATCATTCATATAAATATCAATAATAAAAAACATGCACGCTGTTGTGCTTATGTGCCGAAAAAAGTCTGAATCTCGTACACTGTTTCGTTTGTCAAATCGTGCACGAAATATCAATCAAAAAACAGCCGCAAAGTGACATTTTCACTCGCTTGGGTAGTTTCTCGACAAAGATATCCCGCCATGCAATTGACAGGGATTTGCGAGGGCGCGCTCGCCATACATGTTTACCGCCCCATAGCCACTCACTCACTCTCTCCGCTTGGTGACGCACAGACGTGGTTTTGATCGCTCCTGCTTATTCCAGTGTTTTAACGCGGCTTGATTAATCGCCCTGTGGCTGGCAAAATTTTATCGCTTGTGACTTTTGCACACATTTGCTTTGCGATATCACTCGTTGTGTGCCTGCTTTCCAGTGTAACAGTGTTATCATAATGACTATCTGTGCAATTTGCTCTACGGCACTTAATCCAAATGGTGATCCATTACACTTGTCGTGTTCGGGGCCGTTTGTTCCATGCTCACTGTGCCGGTGTCTCTGAATCCACGTTAAGTGAATTGTTGACAGATTGTGGTCTGTGCTGGCTATGCAAACAATGTGATGCCTTGCGTAAATCGAAAAAGCCTGTATTGTTTCCGGAGATTGAGGCCGCCTTGGTCAATTCAATGGATGGCATTTTCTCGTCTCTAGGAAACGCCATTAACTCGATATAAGCGGATCTGCTTCACCGTCTTAAGCAGGATCTATTTAGTGAGAGTGCCTCGTTTGATTCTGCATATGGTAAGAGAGACGCATGGTGCCCTCTCCGAACATCACTACCCCTCGATCTACCATCTCGTCACCTCCCTCCGGCTCCCTGGCCGGCAGTGCCTCCTGCGCCTGCAATGCAACAAGGAACGGGATCGGGGAGTACATATGATCCAGTATTTGTGGCTCCAAGGCCACAGCCATTGTCGTGGATTTTTATGTCGCGCTTCGACACATCTGTAACGGATAAGCATGTCATTACCATGGTTACTAATCGACTTGCGCTTGCTCCATCGGACGTTGTGGTGCGTCGTCTCGTAAAACTTGGCGCCAACGTCGAAACGATGTCATTCGTATCGTTTAAAGTCGGTGTACCTTCCAGCAAGCGCGAAGAAGCTCTCTCTCCGGCTACTTGGCCTCCATCTCTCGTGTTCCGTGAGTTCATCGATTACCAAAATCGTCATCTCCCTGTAGTGTCAGTGAACGACACGCTTACAGATGAGTCGGCCAAAAATATCGATAGTGCAAGCAACACTAATACCGTTAAATCTATCGTCGCCCGATTGGATGCTCCCGTTAACCGATCCATCTAACTTCGGCTCTCTGAGTACACCACGCTTGGCCAGCATGCCTTCTCAGAGTGCTTCTCTGCCTTGGGCTCTCTCTCATCCACTGAGTGACACCTGTTCCGAGCCTACTTCCGTGCTTTCTGCTCTTCAATCAACCTCGTCGATTCCGTCATCGTCTTCATCGGTGTTCATTCCTGCGAGAACGACTGGATCCTCTCGTAAACCTTCGGATCGGTCGCCTCCAGATAACCTGCCTGCCCCTGTTAAGCGTACCCGTGGTGATCACGCCAGACAACCGTCGTTGTCAAATGAACCAAATGAATAGCTAAGTATTTACTATCAGAACACTCGTGGGTTACGATCAAAATGTACTGATTTGAGGCTAGTGGCCGATGCTGCTGATTTTAATGTGATTGTTTTCACTGAAACTTGGACTGATGATTCTTTACCCAATAGTATGCTCTTTAGTAGTGATAAATTTATCGTTTACCGTTGTGATCGTAACATAAATAATAGTTCTCGTACTCGCGGTGGCGGTGTTCTCATTGCTGTTTCGACCAGTTTAGCATCAGCGCCTATTTCTGTAAATGCCGCGCCGCTTGAGTGTGTGTGGGTTGTGATTAAAAATGAGTGCTTTAATATATATATAGGTGTTATCTATGTCCCACCCTACTTAGCAGCTGATATGCGTATGTTTGAAAAACTTTTAGAATGCGTTCACGATGTCAAAGCCCGCTTGCGTAACAAGGATCAACTTATTCTTCTTGGTGATTTTAATCAATCTTCTCTGCAGTGGATAAATTCTGTTAATTTAACGACACCTTTCCAGCACTATACACCTCATAATGCGTTGCTATGTCATGCACCTTTTGTCGATTTATTCAACGTTATGGAATTTTGTCAACTAAACAATATTTCAAACCATAATGGTCGTGTGCTTGACCTTATACTATTGTTTTCTCTTAACTTCACGCCGTGTTCCGTTTATGAGGCAGATCTTCCTCTTGTAAACATTGATGACCACCATCCTCCGTTTGTTTTTGAAATTGAATATCTATCCACTGCCAACTTACCTGTTTCTGTGCAAAGTGTTAATCTTAGTCCTATTTATAATTATAAGAAGGCTGACTATGCTAGGCTACGTGTAATTTTGTCCTCTATTGATTGGTCATTTTTGTTTGAATGTACGTCCAATTAGGCTGTAACACAGTTCAATGCTATCCTTATCACTTCCTTAAACTCCTGTTCTCCTCTCTTCAGACCACCTCCTTCCCCTCCATGGTCCGACCGCCATCTGCGCTCTCTGCTTAGGGATCGAAATCGGGCTACACGTGCTTAACGGACTTGGCGTTCACCGTACATGCGTAGGTTATTTAAATATGCAGCATCCGCTTACAGATCATATAACAGATATCGCCATAAATTATATGTTTTGCGTCTTCAATCTCGCTTCCGTTCAAACCCTCGAGCGTTTTGGAATTACATAAACTCTATGAGAAACAATAATGGCATCCCTACTAGTATGTCACTTGGTGATGTGCTTGCTACGTGCCCGAATGACATTCGTTCGCTTTTTGCTGATCATTTCTCGAGTGTCTATGAAAATGGTTTAAATAACTCTGCAAGCTTTGAGGCCAGTCTTTCATTCACCCCTCTCAATGTCCTGAATGTTGAATTTTTTTTCTGTAAGCACTGCTTCTGTTTTACGTGCGTTAGGTAACCTTAAACCATCCTCAGTGCCGGGTCCCGATGGTATTCCTGCTACTTTACTCTTTCACTGTCGTGAAGCACTAGCCCTTCCTGTTCTCCGTCCTTCCGTTCAAACCCTCGAGCGTTTTGAAATTACATAAACTCTATGAGAAACTATTTGCTCCACCACTACTAATCTTATGGAATTTGTTTCCTCAGTACTCTTAAATCTGGACTCTGGCATACAGGTTGATGCTGTGTATACCGATTTCAAAGCTGCGTTTGATAAAATCCCCCATTCTCTGCTCATTGCTAAATTCAAGAAACTTGGCTTCTCTCCTTTCTTTCTTGAATGGCTACAATCATTTCTATCGAATCGTTTTTGTTGTGTTAAATTGAATGACGGTTTTTCTTATGAGTTTCATTGTTCGTCGGGTGTACCCCAGGGTAGTGTCTTGAGTCCTTTACTTTTTATTTTATTTGTCAATGATGTGTGCTCTGTTCTTCCATCCGATTCCTTCCTTATGTTTGCAGATGATTTAAAAATATTTTGTCCCATCACTGACTCTAATTCATGTGTCTCTCTCCAATGTCTGTTAGACTCCTTCTCTTCTTGGTGTTCTGCTAACTTTCTCTCCCTGTGTATCGATAAATGTGCTTGTATATCTTTCTCTCGGAGCTTAAATGTGTTGTCTCATAATTATTCACTAAACTCTGTTGTATTAAATCGTGTTAATGTCATTCGTGATCTTGGGGTTCACCTTGATGCAAAGCTGTCATTCAATCATCATATTGAGCGTACCATTAACCATGCCAATAGTGTACTAGGAATGATTTGTGCTATGGCAAATGATGTGCGTGACCCTATATGCCTCAAAGCCCTTTTCTGTAGCTTAGTCCGCCCTATTTTAGAATATGCTAGCATTGTGTGGTGCCCGGTCAGCTCGGTATGGATTGAAAGGGTTGAAAGTGTTCAACGCAGATTCACCCGTATTGCCATTAGGCGTCTTTTAGGGCAATCGGGTGCTTCTCTTCCCCCTTATGAAGTCCGATGCCGTATGCTTGGATTGATGACACTGCATGATCGTCGCTCTGCTTCTCAAGCTTTGCTTATCAGTGGTTTGCTTCGGAACGAGATTGATTGTCCTTCACTTCTTAACAGAATACCGCTGTACGCGCCTGCTCGATTTCTTCGACGCCGCGATTTCCTTCAAATCCCGTCGAGAAGAACGCTGTATGGCACCAATGATCCGTTTTTTCGATCCCTCCATCGCTTCAACAGTGCCTCTGGTGTGTTTGATTTTCATATTCCCCCTCAATCCCTTCGCCCCCTCTTCCTTCAGTTCTTTGACTCCCTTTTTGTTTCTCCATCCTAATTCTTTCATTTTACGTGTGTTGGCTGTGTTACAAATTGCTTGCTGTCTAGTATATGTTTGTCTAGTTAGATTTAAGTATTTGTTTGTTATTATTAATTTTAAGTTTTAGTCAGTAAGTTTCCCTATATTTAGCCCTCTGAGGCGGATATTTGTATCGTAATAAATAAATAAATAAATAAATAAATAAATAGCCCCCTCGTATTAAAGAGCTTGTGAACCTAGGCAGTTTTTTCGCCCCTATTTTTAGCAGTTATAATTATACCTCCCCGAGAACAGGTATAACAGTGCGATTTGTAGCATACTTAACACCTGAATTTTGACATTTTATTTTACAAAAATCCACAAAAATTGAAATAGTGATCTTTTCGACAAATAACACCGCAACAAAAAGTAAATCATAAAAAAAACAAAGATTATTTAAAATACCATAAGATTTCAAGCAGATGATACTACTCGCAACCTTCGCAATGTTTGACGGGACATCTCTATCTCTACCACATTCTCTGTGTCTTGTTTCTCCTTTCCTACAACGCAACTCCCTCTGACCGCTGAAAGCTATATTCAAGCCGGAAGCTATCGCGTCGTGCGGATGGAAAGGCGCGAAGGGGAAAGATGCGCTGAAAGATTGCAATAAAATTTTCCTACTGTTTGAAACAGTAGGCAGTACAACAAAATTTATAGTAACTCACCTCGGTGTGAAAATTTTTCTTGTTACCAAGTTTTGGTATGGGGAGTAAAACATAAAAAGAAAAAAAGAAAAAGAAGCTTTGGCAAATGCAGAAGCAAACAATGATTGGGAGCAACAGCAGGAGGGACAATAGTTTAAGATTAGTACTAAGATAATATAACATAAGATAAGATAACATGTTTTTTTCCATACTGATACGCTTTTTTTTAATGAATTTCAAACTTTAGAAGTAGGATTTTTTCTATGTTTATTTAGTCGTACTCTTTCTTTAATAATATTGATATAAATAGTTAGTTAGAAAAGTTTTGAAAAGTAATAGCTTTAAATAAAACTAAAATTGTGTTTTATTGCTATTAGAAGCTGTACTATATTTTATGAATATCACATAATAGGAACATATCATATATCATTTAATTTATTGACATGACATCATACATCATGTTGTGTTTCCCTTAGAGCAGGTTTTTTTTATTAATACTTTGTGTATCCACTCTACACACTCGGGTAAGTGTGCGGTAATGGCACCACCACATACTCAATCGGTGTGTTACCCTGTACAGCTGCTAATTTGCACAAAATTGCAGTCGAAGGCCCAATAATGGTGTACGTGCTTATATTCCACATATGAACCGTACACACATCAATATCTTCCGACGGACACGAGCTATTGAAGGTGCTCTCCTGATGTGTGTTGTTGACGAATGAGTGTATGCAACCCGCGTTACACTTTCTCTCGCTACGCGCCGACAGATGGCGTTGTCTGTCCGTCGCCATGCGTGTTGACACTAAACGTTCCACGTATGTAATGCGTCCCATCATTGGTAATTGTGTAATCTTGTAATCTTGTAATGTTTACGCATCGCTACAGCAGCACGACGACAATTAGTACACAACCATTTGTAAAATAAATTGAATTCAGAGATTAACACACAGCAACGATTAGAAGCTTGATTTCTTTTGATTTTCTCTATTCTCGCATCATCTGGTGTGCAAATCGCCTAAAGTCCTTAGAGGGTAGCCAAAGGTTGACACTTGCACACGTTCTTCGGTGTTCTGCGCTGTTATTTTTGGTCCCCTTCCTACCCTTTCCCCTGGGTTAATCAAGTGGCTTGCCCGCTGGTCGCCTTCGGTTTCCTCCTACCCTATCACCAAGCATAATCGGTGGTTTCCACCGATAGCCTTCTGGTACCCTTCCTTCCCCTCCCCAAACCAAAAATCGCCTTTATCCGCGAAATGCATTCGCTCGGAACTCGGAATGCTCCGAATCATGTTGAATTTCTTTAGTTTCAAGAGTGACGTAGTTTTTGTAAAATGCTCTCAGTATTTGTCTTCCCTAAACTCTTTGTCCATCCTCGGCCGGGCGATTGCATCGTAACGGAAAAAACGCCGACGCGTTCTGGCGTCATACTCCATTCGTATGGTGCACTTCTGACAACCCTCGATCGCGTTGAACGCCTTAACACCTGCAAAAAAAAGTTAGCCATTGTACAATTATGTACAATATCATGTTTAGATTAATCGCTTGCTTTGCCTTGCCTCTGATGTATGCGCGCGCAGGTGCATCGACGAAGCTTTAGGGCAATTATTGCCTAGTACACACGACTGCCTATTTTTAAAACGTTCGCCTGTAAAGGATTCATTTCCTTGACGAACTTTTCAAAATATTCGTCCAGCGAGAGGGGCTTGGACTCACCACAAAATATTGCCACCGTCATCATAGGGAGCCGGGGGACATTGTGCGCACGCATCAAGATCGGCCAAAATTTCGAGCGGCTACTAAAAAACGGCAGGCCGTCGACAGAAAAGTCAAGCTCAAAACCACGTTCAGCTTGAGGCACATCGCTGAAAAAAGAAAAACATACACAGTTACAAATAATATAAAATAACTTAAGCCTTGATTTTAAAATGTCAATTTACTTATGGAAAACAGGTTTGAAGGTATTTTACGATGCCTTGGTTCCAAAAATGGCCACCAGCTATCGACGATGTTTGCCTCTCATCCTGTGATGTGCTGGCCGGTGGCTTCGGTAGCGTACGCGCATCGCTCGACAAATTGTTATAAGGCGGGAGCTACCGCAAGTGACGCAACAGCAACGTGACACTCCGTTGGGTTTGATTCGTCTAAAAGACCCAATTCCGAAGACCGCCTTCGATCGAAACTCCGGCGTAGGGAATTTACGGCCCCAAACCCTCGTTCTGCACGATACCTTCGTCGAACACATCGGTTTCGTCAGCGCTGCTGTATGCCGACTACGTCTCCCCATCACTCTCTGCACCACTCGAAACTGGTGAACAGGTATTTTTAATAGGCGATCTAGTAGTCCTCGTCAATGTGGATGTTTGACTTCGTTTCAATTCACATTAAATGTTCTAAGAAATCTGCTAATACTTTTACCAAAGTCGCAAGCGAAGAACGCTATGGCACGCGCGCACAGCTCAAATAAAAGCAATTTTATCATCGTTGGCGCAAAGCATTGGGCAGAGCGAGAAACCGTCATTTTTTGTTGGTGTGGATGTCCGGTGCACGAGACACCCAAACCACGCAGAGACACTTGATGCTAACATCGAATGCACAGAACGCTGCGCTTACCACCACCGTAACCCCGATACACAACCACAAACGCACTATAGTACAGTCTAACCGATCGACTAAATTATCCACTCCGTTATCGACTTACATTCCCAATTAGTGTTGGGAGATTCAGGGTTCGGGAGATTCTAAGATTCATTTCCTAGAAAGATTCGATTCGGATCGGATCCTGTTTATAGCATTTGAATCCCTAAAAGATTCATTTGCGATTCGGATTTGATTGCGATTCGATTGGGATTCGTTTGCAATTCAATTGGGATTGGGATTCGTTTGGGATTCGATTTGAATTCCGATTTGGTTCGGGATTGTGATTCGGAAGGGGTTGGGATTCTTTTGGAATTAGATTGAGATTCTGAGTGGGATTGGGATTCGATTGTGATTCTAATTCTATAGGGATTATGTTTCGATTAGGATTCTGATTGGGATTTGGATTGCGTTTCGATTGGGATTGGTATTGCGATTTGATTGGGATTCGTTTGCAATTCAATTGGGATTGGGATTCGTTTGGGATTCGATTGGGATTCTGATTTGATTTGGAATTGCGATTGGAAGGGGTTGGGATTCTTTTGGAATTAGATTGGGATTCTGATTGGGAGGAATATTCTATTGGGATTATGTTTCGATTAGGATTCTGATTTGGATTTGGATTGCGATTCTGAATGGGATTGATATTCGATTGGGATTCTGATTGCGATTGCGATTGGAATTGCAAATGAATTAGAGGCTGTCCCCGAGATGCGCTATTAATGGGGGTCCAGAGAAACCACGTATCTCTAATTTCGGAAGTCGAATCACGCAGTTTTCAGTCAATATATAGCAAATGTTCGTGTAATGTAGCGTTTAATGAGAAGTTATAGTTACTAAATAAATTTTTTGATTTGATATTGAATAAAGGTCCGCGTTTCTAAGGGACCTGTACTAATTATGACACAAGTACTGCAAATTTAAATAATTAACAGTACAACAGAATTACCTCGTATTCCAGCTTTAACTACATCCACCCCAGTCCCCTCCCCCCCGCTACGATCTAGAATAAAACGCTTTACCACATCGGAATTGGGATTGGAATTCAAAGATTCGAATCCCATCCAGAATTGGGATTCGAAGATTAAAATCCCTTCTGAGATTTTCCATCACTACACTATACACATTGACAAAAATTTGAAGGCCCCTAAACACAATTCCAATACACATACATTCCATGATTTTTATTCATTGGTTATGTTTTTTGCGGTAGTATTTGCCAAAAAGATCACTATTTTAATTTTTGTGGATTTTTTAAAATAAAATGACAAAATTCAGGTTCACAAACAAGTTCACAGCCCCAGATTCCTCGCATTTAAGAGCTTGCGTGCCGTGGTAATTTTTTCACCCCTAGTTTTAGCAGTTATAATTATAGCACCCCAGGAGCAGGTTTAACAGTGCAAATTGTAACATATTATACACAAGAATTTTGACATTTAATTTGCAAGAATCTACAAAAATTTAAATAGTGATCTTTTCGTGAATGTTCTTCTAGTGAATGTTCTGTTCGTTATCTAATGTGTATTGTAAACAAATTTTGACTCGAGAGGACTTCATAGTCCATCGATTAATTAATAAACTAAAACTAAAAACTAAAAAACTAAACTTTTCGACAAATAACAATACAAATACAAAAATAGTGAATAAAAAAAAAGATTATTTCAACATATCATAAGATTTCGATCAGATGATACTACTTGCAAGCCTCGCAATGTTTGGCGGGAACAAGCCAGCAACGGTGCTCCAGTGGAAAGAGTTTTCATTCGAGAAACGATTCCATCGATATCGATGTGTGCGCTTTTCAATTTGGCTTTGATGAAACGTGCCTGTGCTTGGCTGGGGGCCCCTTTACATGTTTTTCAATTATCTACCACAAGTTGTGTGACACCAACATGTTCACACGGGGTCCTAGTGAACTTCGATTCTCAACGGAGAATAGGGAAACATTCAGCAAATTAATTTAAAAATAACGAGTGTGGCAAATTTGAAATGGTAAAACATGGTAAAACGCGTTGCTTCATATGCCCGGTACATGTGCACTGAAACTAATAGGGGAACATTGCTGCGAACCACCAAAGCCGTGTTAGTGACCAAAGCCACACAACGCTCACTATAATATTTTCTTTAGAGCCCCGAGCTGCACATTATCCTAAAGTGGTGTGCTTCTGCGCTTGCTCCCTCGCTGATGAAGATTTTTAAGGAGTCCCTGAGATGTGGAACCTTTCCTGCCACTTGGAAATTTGCCTGGATGACACCCATCTACAAGAAGGGCTGTAAGAATGATGCTGTAAACTATCGTGGCATAACCTCACTCAGCGTGTGTGCAAAGGTGTTCGAAATGCTAATCTACGAGCCATTGTTGGCCTCAGCCTGCAACTATATTAGTGTGAATCAACATGGTTTTGTACCCAGGCGATCTACAACGACTAATCTACTAGAATTTGTTAGCAAATTCCATAAATCTATCGATACAACTAGATGCTATTTATACGAATATCAAGACAGCATTTGACAGTGTATCGCACTCCATCTTGCTAGCGAAACTCGACTTACTTGGTCTCCCAAACCCTATGATAATGTGGCTTAGTTCGTACCTTACAGATCGTCAATATTCTGTGAAGTTAGGCCCGTACATGTCAAGTCCAGTGCATGCATCTTCTGGAGTCCCGCAGGGCAGCAACCTGGGTCCTTTGCTGTTCCTTCTTTTCATCAACGACGCGACGTTGATCCTTCCGGTTGATAATCATCTACTGCACACAGATGACGCGAAAATTTTTCGTATTATTCGTGAACCAGAAGACCACGCCCGACTGCAAACTTCCTTGCATGAGTTCCAGTGTTGGTGCAACCGTAATGCTTTATCCCTATGCACACATAAATGTTTGCATATGGAATATGCAAATATCGTATGGTGGCCAACTGCAGCGCGTCCGTTAGCTCGATTGGAATCAATCCAGCACAAAATTACACGATTTGCACTTCGCTCATGGAACCAAAGTCTCGATTACCGGACTAGGTGTTTACTACTCGGGTTACCCACCCTAAGTTAGCGAATACGAAAAACCAGGTTGTCGTTCATCACGGGAATTCTCGACGGCCGTATTGACTCTACGTCACTACTGGCTGCCATCAACTTGTACGTTCCGGCCAGGCCGCTCCGGACTCGGGCAATGTTGGCTCTCGACGACCGTAGAACGCAATTTGGCTCCTCTGACCCGTTCCTATTCATGTGCCGTGCTTTCAACGCCGTCAGCGACGCTTTTGAGCCGAGGATTTCGCCAACTGAGTTTAATGATCGTGTTTCTGTGTTAAATTTGGTTCGATAGTGCACATTTTTATGTTTAATGTTATTGTAATCCATTGTAAAACACTCATTGTAGAACATTGCTAAAATGGTTCGAGAGGGCATTATTGTCCATCGATAGACAAATAAACATAAACATAAACATAAACATGTTAAGGGTGCTATGATATCTTCAAAAACAAAGAGGAAATGGTCCGGACTTGGTCTTACTATCCGCCGCGGAACACTTACACATTGAAACCCACATTTGTCCACATTGTTACCTTTATCGGAAACGCAGAACGCTGCGCCTCCAACATATCAACCCCCTCCCACCCAGTTGTTTTATTTACGTATTTTCCAAGGGCTGTTCAACTGTTCAAAATGTATCCAGATTTTTAACCCATGTTAGATTCGCAGAACGCCCTTATTCATTCGAGTTCACGTTCATGAAACTGTCTCAACTGTACCCAAGCCAAAAAACATATGCTTTTACCCACCGTTGCACAATAGGCAGTTTAGAACAAATTTCGGAATAAAATTATTTTTGCAGAAATTGTTAGATTTTATCGTTTGTAGTAAAGTGTTATGACAGTAAATAACATTTTATATGTAGTTGGCATCCATACCACCAGGTGGCGCTACATAAAATAGTGTTTTAAGGGATCTTTGCTTAGTTTTATTAATGTTGTGTGTTTTCTTCTTGTATTTGTTGTTTCTAATAGTATAAACCATTTTAAAATATACTGTAATGTCCCATAATATATAAACATTATAATTTTGAATAAGATAATATTTTTTGCTTTGTATAGGACATTTGTAGCTAATTCTCATAACTTTTACTCATAGGTAGTACAAATATTAAAAATTTACATACACAAATTAGGTGGATGCTATTACAAGCTCCTAACGTCTAGTTCACATTTCTAAAGACATGAATAAAGGCATTTAAATAATTAGATAGAGCAGGTACATTGAAATAAAGTAGTTCCCAAATTCGTAATGAAAAGCTGCACATATTTTTTGTCTTTGAAGGTTAAATTTTTAAATCTGTTGTTTAAAAAAATAGGAATTACACATTTTCCTGGGCATTGATATCACACAATATTCATCCAATACTTCTCCAAGTCCTGAACTGCCTTCAGAAGGGATAATAAAAATAAAAATCTGATGTTCTTGGTTTTACAACTATCTGAAAAATCATAATTCAACGATAGCTACAAACAAAGTATTTACTTCATTTGTAAAGTTAAACCCTGTCTTTGTTTTAGTGCGTGTAGCTACTGATATTGAACTGGTTAACGAATTAGAGGAATACAGCTCATTATACAAAATGTCCTTCTGGATGCATTTTCTTTCTTGCAAAATATTATTTGTAGCATACTCCCCTCTATCCTTATATTTAGTTTATCATGACTTATGGGAGTTCCTTCTTCCACATTCATAACGTTTTCCTGTTATGCGTATAATTTTAAAATTACTTTCCTTACATCCGTCTATAATCTGGAGTAGGACCAAAAGGTATTTGGTGATTTGCTTCATTATATCTAATAATAAAGTTAGGAAAGAATAGAAATTTACATATTATATAAGTACATGAGCTGAAACTAAGATACACAGCTTCGTAATGCAAATTAAAAGTGATCAAAAGCACGTAGAATATATTTTTGTAGAATGCACTAAAAACGCTACACTAGGCACCTATGGAGCCGCCTAGTTACGCATGTGTCTGTTTTTAGAAAAAGTTGATGTGAAAAAACTTCAATAAAATTCGCGTTCGCAAACTTTCGCAGAATATTTCTTCACAGATTGATAGTATATATATTACACAATTGTGTGACATATATGAGACAACGCCACTCTACGCCACTTCCATAATGGCATCAAGTCAAAACTTAAAATGATGAAAATTTTCGGGAAATTTTTTCAGTTATTATCGTATATTTTTGCATAAAATTAACTTAATTCAAAATCTTTAAGCTGGCAAAATATCCTTTTTAAAATGTCTGAAATTATCAAAATCGGTTCATATTTGAAAAAGTTACAAAGCTTCAAAGTTTTCCAAAAAAGTGAAAATTTTTCTGTGTTTTTTTAACAAGTCTCGACTTTGAGAGGTCTTTTCTAGAGAACCAGAAAAGATAAAGAGCTCATATTTGGAATTTTTCTTAGTTTAACCCTTAGTATTAAAACCTATTATTTGGAATTGCGCTATTACAAAGTTGATTTTTTGAATTTCATCCCGGCAAATGCCCATTGTGCATTGGTGGCAGAGACCCTGGGGCCAGCGGTTGGCACTAGTGGAACTGGCCATATGCATGTCGCAGTTGTGTCCTGATAAGTGGTGCGTCAGATCCATTTATTGATTCTTGGCGAGCTATATAAAGGATGCTAGGGAATACCATTGTATTCGATGGAGTATGACCCGTTTTTTCTTGATGAAACTATGTTGGTCATCGTGGGTGTGTGTATGAAACAATATTTTAATATACCTGTTGCCTCGAGCAACAGTATTTTCTCAACTTGAAAAGTCCGCGAATAGTAAACGCAAAAAAGTTCTTTTAACACTTTATTTACACGAAGGGTTAAAAAATACTCTCTATTCCAGGACTTTAATACGCGAGAAAAGGGCGTTTCTTCAGCCGTCGTTCCTTTAAATACCCTTTCGCTGGTTCTCGCTCGGCGCTACGGTCGATGCCCTTTCCCTTCGGTGTTCTTCGGTTAATCTTCGTGTTAACTGTCGCAAATATGGCTGAGTCACGGCGAAATATTTCGCCCTACGATCGTGGCATCGATGCCATCCTCTCTACGAAGACAGCGCCCTCTATGTTCATCTGCTCAAACTAGCATCACGATGAACGGACCGTTGATGCTTATCAACAATACCTATCAGAGTAATATTATTGTTGGAAACTGTTGTAAGGTTTCCAACGGACCGTCAGCTGAGGCGATGTTTGTGTGTGCGCAAGCAGTTAAAAAGGCATAAAAACCGCGGAAACGATCAATTGCGATCAGAGCGAAGATAACAGAGCATAAAGAAAAAAACTAATATTTTGGTGCACCCTCAGTGCTTACCTAACAAATTCACTTTGTTCTCTTTTTTTTTTGGTTAGAGCGCCAGTTTCTAACAATTATCGTAAAGATACTTCCGTCCTTCTCAAACCTATGTTGGGGAAAGAGGTGAGACTTATTATCATCCACTTGCGTCCGCTAGCTGAATAGGAAAGACATGTGCAATATATCACACGCACGTTTGCTACGATCGTGTGTCTTTTTAATACCCCCATCATCAGAGCCGGTCGCAAAGATGGTGGTACCAATCCAATGGTTGTGTTGTCTCTCAGGTAGCGAGATCGAAAATACATGAACTTTGTTGCTGCAGTGGATGAAAATGTACGCATCAGAATCTAACAGTTGTGGGGTCTCCGCACGCACACACACACGTACGCACGCACACATACATGTACGCGCGCACGCGAGTGGGCCCGATCCTATCCAGCGGGCAACTTGCATACTGTCACACTGTCTCCTGCCCGATGCATACGCTGCAGGCAGGGGGAAGGATGCATCTCCACAACAAAAAAACACCGTCATGAACCAGCGGCAGATCCAACGGTAGGCGGACTAGGCGGTCGCCGAAGATCTGTAGTCTGTAGTATGCCGTATGTCTGCAAGTGGACAGAGTATTAGCGACTAGGGCCCCCGGAAAGATGTTCGTTGAGGCTCCGTGGTTGGAGAACAGCTGTATGTCAGTACCCCGTCCTCCCGGTCATCAGTTACCATTGACAGAGGCCCTTACTCTTCTTTCCGTCTTTCATGAACGCCTTCCTTTCTTTGAGCGATGGATCATAACATTCCGGAAGAAAACATATTTGGCGAAAGTGTTGCACACACACGCACACTCACACCCAAGCGCAGACGGTTCAGCATACACCATATGAAAGCAAAAGCTTAGGGTAACAAAGTTATGCTTAATGCTTAACACGTTCAGTTCGATGACAGGCCGCAGGGACTGCCAGTGAACTTTCCAGTATATCGGTTTCACAATCAGCTTGCGTTCTAGATGCCGGCGGAACGGAATGTTGATGAAAATCAGTGCCGGGCTGAACGTGTTAATGCGAATAAGAGTTCTGTGCGTTGCATAGCAAACCCTCCATCGTGAGCTAGCGATTCCATAGTCACTTTTACATTGCAGCGTTTGAACTCATTGCACTTTTTTGGTTTGATCTGTGAAAATGCAACTTTATCGCCGCAATTTATGTAAGCGGTTTTTTAAAGCGCCATAGCAACTCATGAGCATTGTCCACACGCGAGAAAGATATAGCGCTATGGAGGGAAAAAGCATGGACGACGACTGACAGCGATTGGCCGTCTGACGCACCAACACATCGACACCTGTCACAGCGTGCTCTAGCGAGGGGTATGAGGCGGAGCCAGGGACTGGTAGCTCGACGAGCTGCTTGATAAATTTTCCGTTGGAGGGAAAAAGAAGGCATGAGAAAATTATCCGAACGCCATGATTTCATCCATCGCTTTGCACAGCGGGACACTGTCAGTTAAGGCCGTCCCAGCAATACAGGGTTTCGAATCATATAAGGGAATAGTTCAATCAGTTAGGGGAATGTTGCAAACCGGTAGGGGAGTGTTGCAAGCACACTGTGGAAACTTGCAATCATATAAGGGAATTTTTCAAGCAGTTAGGGGAGAGTTGCAATGTCATTGGGGAGTTTTGCAATCCGTAGGGGAATTTTTATCCGGGCTTCAATCCAACCCTGCAAATGTCAAGTGTCAGAAGATCGTTTGTTTACATTGCGTCGATGCCGGCTCATAAACATTCTATCAGGCGAAGGAAAAGGTAACTAATTGCAATAATTTTATCAAATTACCCGGTTTAATGTGCCTTTTTCTTTCAGGCAAAGGACTGTTGCTAAATTTACTAGAAATAATCAATCAAAGATGCCGTTAAGAAAAAAGATTTCACTGGAGGACAAACAAAAAATTGTTAAATTGTATCATGAGGAATACAGAATGACAGACATTGCTAGGATAATGGATCTGAACATCCAAACAGTTTCTCGAATTGTTCATAACTTTTTAAAAGAAGGTGAGATTACGAACCATTCGAGCACAACAAGTCTCAAAAAGATTTCCGAAAAGTGTGCCCGTGAATTTGGGGTTAATGTCTGCATATCAACTATAAGGAATTATTTAAGCGAATTCCATTACACTTTAAAAAGAGTGCAACTATTGCCAGTGCGACGCAATGCTGGAGATAATGTTCAGATGCGGAAGGAATATGCGTCGCGTTTTTTGGATTTGCAGTCAGATTTAAATGACCACAACTTCATGTTTGTGGATGAAGTTGGATTTAATATCTCATTACGATGCAAAAGAGGGTGGTCGGTTTCCGGTAAACCTGCAACGCAAGTCGTGCCATCTATCAGAAGCCGAAATTTGACCATTTGTTGTTGCATGTCCCGAAATGGGATCATTGCCTATGACTCCACGAACGGGGCATTCAACCAAAATCTTTTTCTAGGTTTTCTAGAAAAACTCAAGGAAAGCATGGCAACTAATAATATCACTGATCCAGTGATATTTTTAGACAATGTAGCTTTCCATAAAACAAACTTAGTTAAACAATTTGCAGAAGAGAATAATATAAGATTAGAGTTCCTTCCTCCGTATTCACCCTTCCTCAATCCTATAGAAAATATGTTTTCTAAGTGGAAGGATATAGTACGAAGAGCTCGCCCAACAAACGAAGCTGAACTAATGAAAGCAATACGAGATGGCAGTGAGCTGATAAATAGACAAGATTGCGATGGATATTTTCGAAATATGCTTAAGTACATTCGCAAATGCATCAATGAGGAGGAAATTGTTGATTGACATGTTGCTGTTGGTGTTATTAATACGAATGATTGAATTTTTAGTTCCTGTTACATAAGATATTAGGATTAAGAATTTAAGCTAACAAGAGCTGTGATTGAACTATTTTAGACTTTCTGAATTCTTATGTAATTTTATTCAAAATCAAAACCAAACGAAAAATGCTGTGAATTAAACTCTAATGAAATAAACAATTTTTACTGAATTGTCCTCTGTTGAATTGTGTTCCACAGTAGAAAAGCCCATTACTAAAACATTTATTGAGATATGACATACACATGCATGAAGCGGGCGTCAGCAGCATCGCAAATATGTTCTGTAGGACTACAGCTCTATTGACACCGTTGGTCCAACTGCAACCGTTAGACGCTTCTGTGACAGCTATTGTGCATAAATGCCTACCGTCTGGTCAGGTTCAATAGCGAACGCGTAATGACCTGCCGGCAGATTTTAAGTGTAAAATGGTAATACACGTTTTAAAACTTTCATCGTTGTCTCTAATAGGTTTATAGTATCGTTGGCTATACAGCGTTTCTCAAGTTAGCTCAACATCGTAACACTATTTTTCTAACACGTTAAACGATTCTCAAAATCGTACATACAATTCATATCCATAAACTCTTTTCAATTTTGTAACATTAGGTTTCGGAACCGTAAAATCTCAACTCGAATCTGTAAAATGTATAATGGGAAGATGGGTACTATTTTTTTCCTATCGAAGAGGAAGGTGACAAGGAGTCAGCTACGTGCCCTGCCGTCTATAGAACCCTATACTACAATGGCTCCTGATAAGATTCTAATGCCAACTCCAACGCCAACTGCCAACTAATCAGCAAAGAATAAAAGAGCGATCGAGGGTTCGATCGGGGCCATACTTCGCTTAACTTTCCGTGTTCACTTTTCTTCGACTTAAAAGTTCCTGTGCTCGAAAGAATTTCTGCCCGCTACACAACAAAATACATATACACTAGCTTTCATCATCATTAGCCACGGTTGATAAAATAACACTAATCATCAGTTATCTCAATTTATAAGTAACTAATTACTACAAGTGATAACCTTCTCTAAACTGTAAAATATGCACCTTACTGCTATCTGCTATATGGACAACGGCTTCATCGACTGCTGAGATCCAGAAGTCTTCGAGGCTGCACGAAATGTTAGATATATCATATATTGATTCGCCCGGTGGTCCTCTATGGACAGGAGTCTTGGACCATCCTAGCGGAGGATGCAAACACTCTATTCGTGTTTGAGCGACGCATCCTCCTGGTCATCTTTAGCGGTGTGTTCGAGCATGTAGCGTCGAGAAGAAGGATGAACCTCAAGCTTGCCGATGCTGACGGTGGCGAAGGCTGGCAGGATACGATGGCTGAGGCATGGCATGAGGATGCCGGATTCGGTATGAGGCACAGCGGAGCACAGCAAACTCGATGGCTGGATCATGTGAAGCGAGATCGGGTGTCTACATGGTCGGAGATCGGGTGCCTACATGGAACTTGAAGTGTAGCGCTAGAATAAATATGTTATGTAATTTTAATATTCTGAGTTATCTTAAATCATTACATGTTGAATAATTACTCATATTACTATGACACCGTCGCGTAGTTGGTGCAAAGAAGAGGTGCTGATCTGCGTAAAAAACTTGGAGATCCTAATGTGTTCCAAGCATTTGATGCAGTTCGGATGCAAACGAAGAAGAAAGGGCATAGCCTTGGACCGACCGTACTGGAAAAACATAACATATGTATGTATAAACTGAGTATATCGACACGACTAATGTGACATACCACACCAAGAAGGAAAAATTTCCGGCATTAACGAAGAATGTCTAGATGTTTTACATCTGGCAGAGGGCACGCTAATAGCTGCTATCTATGTAGATAAATTACACGTACATAGTAAACCACACGTTTCCACTATTAACATATAGCTTCAATGAACCTTTGCCTGAAAGAAAAAGGCACATTAAACCGGGTAATTTGATAAAATTATTGCAATTAGTTACCTTTTCCTTCGCCTGATAGAATGTTTATGAGCCGGCATCGACGCAATGTAAACAAACGATCTTCTGACACTTGACATTTGCAGGGTTGGATTGAAGCCCGGATAAAAATTCCCCTACGGATTGCAAAACTCCCCAATGACATTGCAACTCTCCCCTAACTGCTTGAAAAATTCCCTTATATGATTGCAAGTTTCCACAGTGTGCTTGCAACACTCCCCTACCGGTTTGCAACATTCCCCTAACTGATTGAACTATTCCCTTATATGATTCGAAACCCTGTAACATCCCGCTGCGCAAATTCGAGCAGTTTCCAGCGTAGGAAATGTACCAAATTCTGCGCTGGCCAGCGCAGATTTTGGCTGGTCTCCCGCGCTGGACTTCAGCGATTCCTGCGCTGGGTCGCGCAGTTCGGGCAGTTCGGGCTAGACGGAGCGAGAGAGCGAATGTGACAACGTGGTCCATCTCTTTCTAACAATTTAAATAGACCAAAATTCAAATGTGGTGGTGCAAAAAAAAGGTCACAGAGGTTGGTATATATTTAAATGGAAAAAAATAAATAATTAACTGATCTGTTATTGGCTGATGCTCTTCTGGTACTTGGTATGCGCGCGTGTGTTGCTTTTCCCCTTTGCCTGCCTGTGCGGGTATATTTCTTTACCTCCCCTCCTCGCTCCCGGGTGTGTTCCCGTACCTCACCCCCTCGCCCCAGGGTATTTATTGCGCGTACGTTGCGCTCCTCCGTATCATATCCTTCTCACCTGTTGAACAAGTGTATACGTGCTAGCTAGCCTCCTCACACCAACGATCAGAGTGCTGTTGTGTTCTTTGTGGTTGCGGATTAGTAACGGATATATTGGTGAGTTGTATATATATTATTTATTCCTGGTTTTACTTACCGTGTGTAGTTTCGATCGCTGGAGTGTTCTTGCTCTCGGTGATCTTCCTTCATGCCGGTTCCGTGTAGACCATTTGACCGCGGTTACCATTAACGTGTACGATTCTAATTTAAATTTTTTATTTCTCCTAGCAAACAATGAGTTCTGATAAGAAAATTATCATCACTAAAGCCGTGCTGACACCGGCCACAACCACCGCCATCACCACGACCACCGCCGCCTCTGTCTCCGCCAGCACCACCTCCAGCCCAGGCAACTCCGCGGTCCCGAACCAGTCTGTCCGACCACCGACCAAGCGTCCGACGGTCCTGACAGCGGAGGGCTTGAAGGAGTTTAAGCGGCGGAGAGAATTGGGGGAATTATTTGTGCCACCTCAAAGTAGCGGTTCCCGTGCCGTTCAAATCCCCACCGTCTCCGGACAGGAATCCCAAAGCGCTGGTTCAAGTTATGACAGTGCCGTGAAAATTATGGGTTTCCAATTTGCGACCACCGCAGGCTGCCTCGCCGCTGGCCAAGCACACCCCGTAGCAACCGAGCCAGTTCCAACGACGTCTCGATCCGGCGCTCCCACCGCAACTCGGACCACTGCTCCCACCGCGACTCGGACCACCGCTCCCACCGCAACTCGGACTACCGCTCCCACCGCAACTCGGACCGCTGCTCCCACCGCAACTCCCACCGCCGATTTCACCGCTCCCACCGCCGATTTCACCGCTCCCATCGACGATTTCACCGCTCCCACCGCCGCTTCCACCGCAACACGGACCGTCGCTCCATTAGTCCCTGTTGATTCAGTCACCGTCTTCGATTTGTACCGGTTGATAACCGATAACGCCAACGACATAAATCGCCGCTTGGACGTTTTAACGGCGCAAAACGAATCCTTGCAGAAAGAGGTCGCTGTTGTCCGGAAAACCACGGCTGTGTTGGAGGCCGTGGTAAACCGAATCCAGCAAACTCTATGTAGCGATGAGGATGGAACTTCGCGTCCCGTCCCGTAGGACTTCGCGCTGCAGCCTGTACGGTCGGAGGACGAGCTGAACGACTTGGAGCGCAAGTTGAGCGACAGGGAATATATGAGGAATTGCGTGAGTTGGCTGCACAGCAACATCACGTCCAGACATATGGACAAGCGGCTGAAGCAGGTGAAGGAGCTGGTACTGGATGCCACATTTGTGTTGAGTTGCCGTTGGTCTGCGAGGAACGATAAAATAGCGATGTCCCATTTCCCGAACGTATGTGAGCTGTTCCGGAGAGCGGCATCATGGGCGAATTCGTCCATAACAACATCATACGTTAGCAACTAAATTAATTTCAAAGTTAAATTAAGTTAGTTACAGTTAAAGACGTATGCATTAAAGTATTAACAGAATGTAAATATATTATGATTACGACTACAAAAATAACATTTTGATTCTTTCACAAAACAACCAACCAAAACTTGCTCACTATTCGCCCGATTGATCTGAAACACAATACACAAAGTTGGGCTACGGGAGAGATACGGGAAGAGGCATATTTTTTACATTCACAATGAACACCTGTGTGACAAAACTATTTCTCATTTATTTATTTATTTATTTATTTATTTATTTATTTTTATTTTATTAAATGCTCGGCCACGTTGGGTTACAGCAATAGTGCTTACTGACTATAGTGTACAATTATTCACGAAGGAGTTGGAAGGAGTTTATGGTACGGAAAAGGAGCGAAGACGGGATCGGTAGACAGGATAGGATATGTTGAAATCGAACAGATCAGAAGTACTATTAAAAGACGACATAGCTCTTACAAAAGGCTCATTGCGAGCAAAACGTGTACGACATATAGGTAACTGGAGACGAAAACGATAACGTAAGGTGCGACAAGGTGCATACAAATGTAAGCGCGACAGAAGTGAAGGAGTATCAATCGTATTGAGCAATATGCCAGCGACGAAAGAAGCCTGAGCGACCGAGAGGCGGTGCTCCAACTTGGCAAGGCCTAATAGAGTGCATCTATCGTCATACGAAGGAAGCGGAATAGAGTGATGACCCAGCGACCTACGAAATACGATCCTTGTAAAACGTCTCTGGATCCTCTCAATCCTTTGGAGCAGAGATAGTTGGACAGGAGACCAGATGACACAGGCATATTCCAGTACGGAACGGACCCAACAACAATAAAGGGACTTAAGACAAAAAGGATCACGAATTTCAGTGGACATGCGACAAATATAACCAAGACTTTTGTTGGCCTTGTTGATGACATAGTCCGTGTGATCCTTGAAAGAAAGACTCGGGTCAAAAAAGACGCCAAGATCCTTAGACAAGGACGCACGGGAAATAGGGGCATCACAGACACTATAAGCATGAGTTATACTTGTAGAAGATCGGAAGAAAGACAAGACGGAACATTTTTCAGGACACAGGACTAAACCGTTAGAAGCACACCATGTAGAGAATTTACAGAGCCAGGATTGAAGGACTAGACAATCAGCTGTAGAAGATACAGGAAGAAAAATTTTAACGTCATCCGCATATAGCAAGAAGCCGTTAGGAGGAAGGATCGAAGTACAGTCATTGAGGAAGAGAATGAACAGTAAGGGACTAAGGACACTACCTTGAGGGACACCCTAAGAACTAAGAAAACATTCAGAGAAAGAGCCACAGATTTTAACTGCATATGAACGATTCTCAAGATAGGAGTTGAACCACGGTAATATAGAGCCACCGAAACCTAGTTTTCGAAGCTTAGCAACAAGTAATGATAGAGGTATACTGTCAAATGCCGCTTTGAAATCGGTATAGATAGTGTCTACTTGCTTACCACTAGATAGATAGTGATATAGAGAAGACAAAAAACACATTAGGTTGGTGGACACTGAGCGATTGGGCATAAAGTCGTGTTGTTTCGTAGAAATATAATTTTTTACACAAGGCATTACAGATAAATGGACAATTGACTCGAGGATTTTAGAACACGCACAAATAATAGAAATGCCTCTGTAGTTTGATGCTAGTGTGCGGTCACCTTTCTTATAAATGGGAACAAGCCAAGCTAGTTTCCATTGACTAGGAAAAATCCCTACACTAAGCGAGCGAGAAAAAAGACGAGTGAGAATAGTAGTGAGGGTATTGCCACATTTTTTCAAAACACAGGCAGGGATGCCATCGGGGCCTGGTGAAAACGAAGTTTTAAGTTTGGATAAAGCGGATTTTACTAGGCTTTCACTTACAACGACTGAATTACATGATATCACATCAGAGGGCGTGTAAGACAAGCCTACGTCCAAAGGAACCTTAAAAGAACTAGGATCGACAAATACACTAGAGAAATGTTTGGCAAACAGGTTACATATATCAGGATTGGACGTAGCAGAGGACAGATCAAGAGACAGGGTGGATGGAAGGCTAGCAGAGCCTCGCCGAGAGTTCGCAAAACGAAAGAATGACCCAGGATCAATAGTGAAGCGCATTTGAAGACGCCGAACGTAGCGACGATACAAATGGCGACTAAGAAGACGATAAGCCTTAGCCGCATATTTATATACACAAAGATTGTGTAAAGTATTATTTAAACGGTAGGCGCGATGAGCGATCATTTTAATAGACGTAAAGCTCTGTTCGACCACTTAGGATTAGGAGCGGGTTTAAGGAGAGGACAGCAGGAAGGGAAGGCGGAAGTGATTACATTAGTAAACGCTGCTACAGCTTGATTTATGTCACAGTCAGCATCGATAAAGGACCAATCGGTATCGGCTAATATACGATGAAGCTTTTGGTAGTCCAATTTCCTAAAATTGAACATACGAGCCGTAGGTATTCGTTGGGAGGATGCAGGGCGAGAGTGCGTAAGGAGCACGCTTGTCTCAAGAGCAGGATGATGATTGTCTAGCGCGACGAGTGGTACAGGTGAAGCTATGACGGGGGAGCAGCACTCCAAGAAGGCAGCATTGGCAAATAGAAGATCTAATTGTCTTCCGCGTATATTTTTTATGCCGGATAATTGCAGCAAACCGTTTACCGACATTCCATCAAGCAGAGAAACATTTTCACGAGATACACCAGTAGGAATGAACTGATTAACGCACGATGCCGACGGTTGCCAGGAGAGTGATGGTGAATTAAAATCACCAAGTAACACCATAAGATCATTTGGTTTAAGTTTGCCAGCAACGAAACTAACACTCTCATGTAAATCGTCAAGGACTACTTCGGAAGAACGCAAATCGGGTGGGATGTAAACGGCGCCGATATAGATTGAAAGGTTTTGAAGCTTAACAATTGTCCAAACAGACTCCAACGAGTCGAACGGCAGTGATAAAGTTGACGTGTTCAGCACGGAAGAGCAGGCAATGAGTACACCACCACCACGGCAACGGCTACTGTTGAGAGAATTTCGGTCGCAGCGATAGATGACATACGCATCCTCCGAGATAAGAGAGGACGGAATTGAGGCATCGAGCCATGTTTCAGTTAACACCAACACATCCATATCAAGCTCAGATAGAGAGAGGCGTAACTTGGAACAGGCCATTTCACGGATCGCTTCAATCGGAGTATCAGGAGCAATACGGGAGATAAAGACCCAAGTACGGGGTGGGCGTTTAGGAACGGTCGTAATATTGTTGCAGGACAACCCTGTACCCTATGACAGCATAGCGCGTGTAACGGTATTGGTAGGCGACGGGTCGGGAGAGCGATCCATCAATCGACGTTTGGAAGGATTCTCACCAACAGCTTGATGGGTGAGCTTAGAGGCCGCAACTGGATTCGTGGTCGTTGAGTGCGTAGCAGGAATCGCGGAATGGTGAGCACTCGATGTAGTAGTATGCGTGGCAAGATGAGAGTTGAGCTTGTTCATTAGTGAGTTGAACGAAGTGAGAAACTCACGGTGCATGAGATCAAGCCCCTTGATGCCATGCTTAACTTCATCAAGCGTTGTGAGTAGTGGAGCCTGTGAGTAGTTGCGTTCCATTGAGTGAGAAGCAGTAAGTGAGTCGATGAAATCTTTCACGGAACGAATTGATGATGCTGATTCCTGTTTCATCAAAGCTATCTCGTTTCTAAAACAATCCAGTGAAGAGGAAAGTTCAAGGCGCAAGCCAGCTGATGTCGCCTGCACAGAACGTGAGGTATCGCGGAAATCGGACTGCAACGATTCCAACAGGTAAGCAGCATCACGAGAAAGGCCGTGCGAGAAGCGTAAAGTGTCAACGGCCCGCAAACGCTGAGCACAATCTGCGCAAGCCCAGAATAAATTTTGTGACTTCTTAAAATCACGCAGGAGCGGGGTTGAAAGTAAAATACACTTATCGTGGTAATAGTGTTCACACAGACCGAAACACGGAATTGGATCGTTGCTAATAGCACCTTCACATTTCTTACAGATCACGGACGTCATCGCAAAATAGCGCAAAGTTCAACTGCACAGTGAGTGGTCACAACAACCGCAGGCGGATCGGAATGTTTATATGTTGAACCGTACAATTCACAGGTAAATTTGTGATACGTGAACGCGCGAGTGCAAATTAACCGAACTAAAACAGTTCAAGCACTTAAACACCAAGAAAATCGCGGTAAAAATCAACTTGGAAATAGTAGAGTGAGAAAGCACAACCAGCCGCTATGAGTGACGAGTGACGAGACCCTATTATTTACCCTATTTATCTAAAGCACAAAACACAAAGTTGGGCTACGGGAGAAATACCAGTAGTGGTATATTTTTTACAATCACAATTCTCCTTTCACCTGTGTAACAAAAATATTTCTCATTATTTACCCTACCCTAAAGTACAAAACACAAAGCTGGGCATATTTTTTCTTTTAGGCTTCATTTACATAAGTATGTGTCAACGGTACAAATGTGTATACCCCAGCCCGCGCTGTCTGCACTGCAGCTAACTTGCACATCAAGGTACTGTTGGGGTAGTGTTTCAGGGTACCTGTGTTTAAGTCGTCCATGCTGGCCGAGTAAATATTCGCCTCCGTCGAGAGGCACGGTTCTGTGAATGCAGGCACCTGGCTCCAGAAACTATACCCCTGCACTGTGATTTCGTTGCCCGTTTTATTTATTTATTTATTTATTTATTTCATAAACAACCGACGGACCATTGTGTCTAATCGGCAACCTTATAATTAAATTAAGATATGTATAACAATGATCATTTATAACATATAAATAGACCTCTAGTTATAAGCTAACATTAAATGTGACGTAGACGCAATTTCTCCTTGAACGTAGAAGTAGACATACTGAAATCGAACAAATCTAACACTTCATTGAACTCGAGGGACATACGTATAATGGGGTGTCCCTGGCTATGGTTGTTGCGGGTACGCGGTACACGGAGATGGAAATTAGATCTAAGAATCCGACAGGGAGCGAACAAATTGATGCTGGCTAGTAATGCCGGGGAATCGATCTCTCCGTTAAGGAGCCGGAATATGAAAAGGCATTGGGCGTTTTTACGTCGAGAGCAGAGTGGTTCAAGTCCGAGAAGCAGACACCGCTGATGATAGGTGGGCCGAGCGTGGTGGGATTGCCATGGAAGGAGTCGAACCGCGTACCTGGTGAGTCTGCGTTGAATGGCTTCGAGGCGATTGATGTCACCAACGCCGAGCGGGCACCATATCGGACAGCAGTACTCCAGGCACGACCTTACGATGGCAAGGAGATCGACTTGACGCACATGGGATCGGTAAACTCGCTACAGGTCCGCGTAATTAAACCAAGTAGCTGATTTCCCTTCGTTTTTGTGGCCGTTTCGTACCGGACCACCTCGCCCGAGTTGGCCATACACCACTGGTCGCGGAAACTTGGCCGCAGCGTGAAGCCCTCCCGTACGGTCGCTATGGTGTAGACACCAACCGTCCGCACCGATTGCTCGTCCACCTTTCGTTGGTTTTGCTGGCGCTTGGCAACATTAATATGTTGCAGTTCCAGCAAACGATGGACCGCTTGGACTAGGCTGTGCCTCCCGGAATGTACCAACTTTTTGAGGTCGTGCAAAAATGCCTCAAAATGAAGGCCGATATGGTTTTTAAACCCTCAAACCTGCGCACGTCCTCGTACACGTGCAGCAGGTTATGCACGTTGCTATTCATAAGCACTGGACTGTACAAATCTCCATAGGCTGCCACAAACCTTTAAAGAAATTAGTCGGCCAGTGCCCATTTTGCGCGGTGGTAGGTGCTACCCAGTAAAAGCGGGTTCCAATAACCAGGCCGTTCATAAAAAGGTGGTTCATTTCGTCCACGACCTGATCCAAAAACTCCTCCAGGATTAACGGTTTCGATTCGCCACAAAAAATCGCAACCGTCATCACCGGAGTATTTGGCACGTTGTGGACCTGCATCAGGATGGGCCAGAATTGGGACCGGCTGCTTTTGTACAGCGGCAGGCCGTCCACAAAAAAAATCAACTCAAACCCCTCCTGGGTTGGCTGAACATCACTGGAACGATAAAAAAAATTGGGATGAGCACTTTACCAAATGCACGGTTAGTTTAATATTCTTACCGAAAGTACGAAAGAAGGCATTTCCCCACACCCTGGTACCACAGCGTCCTCCCTGCGATAGGCGTAATGGCTGTCTCCGGTGCTCTGGACGCGGGCGTGTTCATTAACGTCCGAGCATCCTTGGGCAATCTGGCGTTGGGAAAATGCTGCCGCAAATGGCCCAGCAAATGGTTCAAGCTACGATGAGCTTGCCCAGTTTGCAGGGCCCACAGCCGCAAACCTTCCTCGCACGAAAGGTCTTGGTACGGTTGGTCCGGCGTTTGCACCTCGACCTGGATGTCTTCGACGTCGTCACTTTCTGCCCCGCTGCTTGCATCGGCCATGCTGTCCTCCTCGCTGTCGCTAAGCGGAGCAGCATCGTCTGTAAAACAGCTCGGACCGGGCTCCATGTACGATGGTTCAGCATCATCGGCTTGGTTTTCTGTAATATAGACACGTAGCACATTTTACAACACTGCTCGTTACATTCACCTCACACTCATAACCGTTCACCAAGTACTCACCCACAGTCGGCAGCTCCGGTTGCCGGGCACGACGGAATTCCCTCTCCACCTCCTCAAAACGCCGCTTACACGCCCGTTCAGCTGCATGGTACGCATCGTGTGCCGCTACCATTGGATTTCTGAAAGCAAGAGCATAGTAAACTGTTTGTTTACGTTTGCAAGCTATATCTTTCTTCGCCGACGGCATTTCATTTGTAAAATACTAATAAAAGGGATTTATTTACTGATTACACATAAAATCCTTGTTATCGACGAATATCGTGGTCCCTTGTTGATGGTAAAATCCTTGTGTTCAACTAATATTCGGTGTTCGTTGTTGATGGTAAAATCCTTGGTTTCAACCAATATTCGTGGGGTTTACCTATAATCAGAGAATAAAGCCCTTTTATTAGTATTTTACAAATGAAATGCCGTCGGCGTAGAAAGATATAGCTTGCAAACGTAAACAAACAGTTTACTATGCTCTTGCTTTCAGAAATCCAATGGTAGCGGCACACGATTCGATCGTAGTGGCATATGATTCGACCATAGTGGAACGCGATTCAACCGTACTGGCACGCGATTCAACCATGGGTGCACGCATTCGATCGTAGTGGCATGCGATTCGAAGCAGGCGGTTTGCGATTCGATGCAAACGGCACGAGATGCGAACGTAGATGGAAACAGGTGTATCATCATCATCAGCGGTACACTAGTGTGTAAATAAAAAACAGCTTCGAACGGCTTCAGTTACATTTGTTATTGTTTGTACTTAAGTTATTCATATACATAAAATGGAACCTCGAATGGTTCACGAACATAATCAACAAATAAATAATGGTAATTTTAATAATTTTCGAAACGGACATCCCGATACCGACCATACGCAATGCCCCCGGACTACTCTGAAAATGGGCTCATGGAACGTACGTACTCTAAGCGAAGCCGGAGCCTTGAAAAAACTTGATGATGCCCTAGCCACACTGAGCATGGACCTCGTAGCTTTACAAGAGATTCGGTGGCTAGGGAACGGTGTGCACAACAGGCGTGGTAAGCATTGCTACGACATATACTACAGCTGCCACGACCGCCACCTCGCGCTCGGAACGGGTTTCGCCGTAGGTCCCCGGTTGAAACCCGCAATCATGGAATTCAAGGCTATAAACGATAGGCTATGCACCCTGCGCATGCGAGGCAAATTCTTTAATATAAGCCTCATAAACGTTCACGCCCCTACCGAAGATAAAGAGGAAGAGGAGAAGGACCTTTTTTACGGCCGCCTCGCTAGAATCGTAGATGCGTGCCCCAGGCATGACCTCATAATCATCCTGGGGGACTTCAACGCAAAAGTCGGTAGGGAGCCAATGTACCGCCAATACACTGGCTGTCACAGTCTGCATGAGCACAGTAATGATAATGGTAGTAGATTGGTCCAGTTCGCCGCAGCAAACAATCTGGTTGTAGGAAGTACCAAATTTGCGCGCAAAAAAAATCCACAAGTAAGTAGTAATTATAATAATTATAAAAACAAAACCGAACAACATAAAAAGATAACCTTGAGCAGTTCAAATGAATTTTACATAATTCAAAAAAAGAAGAGAGAGAAAGCCTCGAGCGGGTCAGATTAAATTGTCGAGTACAAACTCAAAACTGCTAATTGTAATTAACGTTGTAAAAAAGAGGAATTAAGAGGAAATAAAAAAAGAGAAAAAAGCGAACTTGAAGATTTTGAAATGTATTTGTGATGAGATGTGTTGCTATACAAAAACAAAGAGAATTTAGAGTGGGTTCAAGTGGGGGGCGAAGCAAACCGTACCGAACGCTTGCGATCGTGTTTCGCACACCCCGCTGCGCAAAGCGATCGAAAACTTCTCAAACTCAAAGCCCATAGCTGTGAAATATTTCGCTATCAAAATTCCCGTCCACCAGTCCAATAAACAACTGTGCACTTGTTTATAACAATAGTCGTTTTGAATAGACACCGCTGTCTACCACTTGCTCACATTTCAGATGGTGTAAGCTACTCTGTCCAATTCAATAAAACAATTTTCGCCTTCGATAAGCAACTGTCAGATTCGGCACAGTTTGTTTTGTTTTGACAAATTTTGCAAAAACAAAACATTTTCAAACACGTTTCTTTTATTCAAGAAATATGCAGTATAAACCATACATACATACATAGGTTTTAGTAAGGTAAAGAAGAAGCCGTTACAACCCGGTCCACAGTATTGGTCGTTACGTCAAAGAAGAAGAAAATTTGTACGGGAGGATGTGGCTTGAATTGCTGCGCTCAGCCTCGGCTCGTAAGGGAGGCAAGATCACCTGTACAACAAAGAGATTAGGAAGATGGCAGGGAGCTGTGGGGTCTTATTGGCCACTGACTGCAATCGATCACGTGGCTCCACGGAGCGCTGGTATGTGGTCGGCGAGTGCAGTATGTAGTTCGCCAGCCACCATCCCGTCCTGTGGGAGCAACGATTTCGAGTCGGCCCAAATGATCCGGATCGTTTGCGGATGGTTCCCACCCGGTAGGTCGACCCACCCAGTGGCGGATTAACAGGTGTAGAGGCCCTAAGCGGTCACACGAATGTGTCGAGCGAGAAGATATATGAGGAATGCTAAACCAGAGAAGGTTTGCGAAGTAATTTTACTTTTGAGCGGGGGCTCCACACGGCCGCTTTATTTGCGTACTGGCAGTGGCGGATCTAACGGTAGGCGGACTAGGCGGTCGCCTGGAGCCCCGCCGATTTAGGGGCCCCGTAGATCGCTAGTCTACGATAGTATGCCTATGGACAGAGTACTAGCGACAAGGGCCCCCGGAAGGATGGACGTTGGGGCCCCGAGGCTGGCGAATCAATGGCGAGTTCAGCGACGGGCTAGAACACAACTCTCTATGCCACCCGCCAGGCAGCGACATGGCCGCGCCGCACCATTCGCAACGATGATGCGTCTCCAAAAAAGGCGAGAGAAGGAGCAAGCCAGGCAACGCGAGCGAGCGATGCGTGCGCCAGCCATGTCGAGGATATTTCGTTTATAAATTTGCAACAAATTTGAATGCGAAATATTTCACAGCCATGAGCTGTGAAATATGTTTGTAGTTTGAGTTTGAGAAGTTTTCGATCGCTTTGCGCAGCGGGTAGTGTCAGAAAATTCTGAACTTACATTACAAAAATTACAAAAAGAACTAGACGCTTTGAAAAAACATTGCATCCAACCTAACGAACTAATCCCTAGAATAAAGAACAAGTTCAAAGGCATGCTTGCTTCAAATTAATCAAATTGATTTCATATTGAAATAAAAGCAACGGGTCAAGTGGATAAATGAAGAAGTAAACCGTGCTCTTACCCTTCGATATTTTGGGAAAAGAGGATATGAGTACATGCGGAATGATATGAATCTTCTGGTAACATGTCCAATGACGATACAAAATTTTGCAAGGACAATCAATTTCAAGGATCATTTTGGAAGATATTATTAGTATTATATTATTCATGGGAAATTTTGTAAAAGGATTGCAGAGCAGAGACACTGAATGCATTTTAAGCTTTGATTAAATGAAAATTCAATATACCATGGAATACGACCCAGATTCGGATGAAGTAATTGGTCTAATTAAATTCAAGGAGTGATGGCCAGTGGCTTGTTTAAAAATTGGAAGCACCCAATTTATATTGATTTTGACAAGAAGATGTGCAAAGCAACAATAATCAGTTAAATTCATAAATTAAATGTAATAGATATACATGTAGCTGCCATTATCAGTGATAATGGGTCCAGCAATATAGGATGTTGGAACAAATTAGGTACCCACAACTTTACTAAGCACCCATGAACAAAAAAGTATACATAATCCCAGATACTCCTCACTTAATAAAACTGTTGCAAAACTGGCTTGTGGACTGTGACCATTCCATTATAAAGACACGATACTCTCCGTCGGAGCTTTGAAAGCCATAGTACAGGAAAGATTAAAAGTGGAAATGACACCACTTTTCAAATTGACTCAGGGACGACTTAATTTTGTCCAGACACGAAAGGAAAATTGTACGTCGAGCTGCTGAACTTATTTCGAGAACGACTGGTACTTGTTGCCGAAGAAAAAATATTAGCTGAATTTATGGAAGTGGTAGACTTGTGGTTTACCATTTCTTTTTCTTATTCAACTGATGCTAAGTTACATATAATAGGTCTTACACGCAGGATGGCCACTCAAATCAGGATTTTAAATTCCTGATTTTTTCCCGGTTTTTCCCGGATTTTTTTGGAGTTCACTATGCTTCGTCTGTCGGTTTTATCGTACTTCGATTCCAAATTATTATATAATACGTTTTCAAAAATCGCTATCAAGAGGATGGTAAGTAAACACGGGCATTACGGGAACGATGGA